>NW_015150923.1:53424-55427 GCF_000732505.1 Cyprinodon variegatus | reverse complement strand
GACCCAAACCCCTGTCCTCTAAACTATGAATGCAAACTCTTTAATGTAACTCTTAAATGTATTACTGTGGGGAAATTATTATGTACAATTTATTGTTCCTTATTTTGAGTGTGACCCACCGATTTTGGCTTTGACTTCTCCACCTCCTTTTTGGTCTTTCCAAACACAACGGCCAGATCTGCATCAAGCTGCCAGAAGCCGGATGCCTTCTGTAGGGAGACCAGCTGCAGCAGAAGGTCTTTAGGGGGCTTTGGGGGCTGAATGTCCAGCTTCTCAGACTGAATTTTAAAGTCCATACCTTTGAAGATTTGACAGAAAATTACTAAGGAACCGCTGTCAAGGGTTACTGTGCAAGTACATGTTTTTGAATGTATAAATGTATATGACAACAGAAGAGATTATATTTTCTTTTTCTACAAGACTTTCATGATAACTAAAATGAACTAGAAAATGGCAGGCAGGACAATCTGATTGTGAAATCACCGAATAGAAAGCTACAGAAATTATTCAGGTTAACAGACAAAAATATATGACCTTCTTAATTTGTTGATTAAAACCTGAACTACTGATATTTAGTAGCCGCCTCACTAGTCAAGATATTCAGTATTAGGATATAAAGTTAGGACATTTGAAAAGACAGGAAACTAGTCATTTTTCTATTGCTCTATCAATACCTGGCACTAACATGTATGTGCTCAACTTAAACTTTTATTTTTTTCTTTCCAACTGGATAAATTAATTCCAAACAATCCAGTCTCCTAATTTTGTAGTTTGTCTTGGCTGCACTTCCTCCATTACAGTGACGTAGTTGCAATATTTTCTGTCCAATCAGATTTCAGCCTCTTTGTGTTGCTATATTTTAAATTTACCCCACTATGCCAACTAAAGAGCTCACTAAAACGTTATAATTTTCTGTCCTCTGATTGGTCAGTTAGAGCAAAATTTTACAGCCTCTTTTAGCTAGCATTCTGCATTTTAGATTCATTGTCTCTGGTGGGTGTGATATATTTTATTTTCATGCTTTATGGGCTATTTTATTATGTATCATTTTATCCTGTATTATGTAAATATGGAGGAGCTGTGGTTATAGAGTAGAGGACCGTGGTTGTCTTAACTGGGTTTCTTACGCAATTGATCTCTGTATTCTTCCTCTCGGTTATACCTGCACTTGCAAGATAGCATATCTAAATACTATTGGTGGTTTCTTTTATGGCAATGTGAAAGTGGTGATATTAACCCCTTGACACCCATCATTACAAATTGGAGATAAGAAGTAGATTAAGTTGGGGGTTGCCCACTGAAGGCCTAGATACCACATGCACTGACCACCACTGATGCCAGCTATATTTGAAAACTATAATTTTTTTCCCCTTTAAAAAAAAAATAAAAAAAGAGTTGGGCAAAAACTCAACTGGAAAAATTAGCAGCGCTACTCTTCCTACAGCTCTAGAGGAAATATAAAAGCAGTTTTTCAGCATATAACATATAGTTCTTCAAAAACTTTAACTTACAAACAAGGAACTAAAATTTCCTTGTTTGAAGAAAAATAAATACAAATTATATGTTGTTTTTTTCTCTTTTTAAAGAGCAGTTTTTGTGCTGTTTCATGCAAACAGTGTTTTTGGACTAAATCAGAATCAAGGAAAATGAGTCAGATTTTGTAAACTGTCACTATGTAGTTCTAGTTTCTTCTACAAAAATTTATAAAATTATGGTGAATGCTAATTAGTTGTTAACCAATAAACAAGAAAAATCCTTCAATGTGATTTCCTGGATTTTTTTGTCTTTTGTCTAGTTGAAGTGCCTATGATGGAAATTACAGACCTCTCTCATCTTTCTAAGTAGAAATCAGTAGCTGACTAAATACTATTCCTACCCTTCTGTACGCTTGGTGACATTTTAACAGTCGGCCATTCTTGTACTTACTTCTTTTGCAGCGGTCATCTGTCACAAGGGAAAAAGAAAAGCAAAGATGTTTTTAAAACCATCATGGATCTATATAT
>NW_015150923.1:49857-51589 GCF_000732505.1 Cyprinodon variegatus | reverse complement strand
AAATCATCTTCAAAGATATTTACTTACAACACTCTTGTGCAGGTGGATATGCCTGTTCACCTAAGAAAAAATAAATAAATAAATAAATAAATAAAAGAAAAAAACAAACACTAAAAATCTACTGTAATAGTTTTACCATCCAATATAAGCTACACTGGCAAACTTTGCTCAAACTTAATTGAAATCAAAATTGTTAGAATTTTCATGTAAGTATAGCATTTCAAAATGTGTAAAACAATTTCGAAATTGTTATGTTTTAAACTGAGCCAGATAGATAATTAGTTTTCTCCTAAAACTGCTTTCAAAATTATTTCGAATGTCAGAAACAATGAGAATGTGAATGAGAACAGTTCCAGAACCAGAAAATGTGGCTAGGTTTCAGTAATATAACACAAAGTAAACTACATTACACTGAGAGTCGACTGTGCTCTTTCTGAACTTTATTATATCAATCTTTGATGATTGTAGTTGGGGACCAAAACTACCTATAGAATGTCTTATATAGGGTTAAAGTTATACATTTTACCAACATGTTTTAACGATTATAATTCATTATTGCTGTTTGGCAGTGACAAAGGCGCTCCCTATTTTAATCTGGTACAAATTGTAGGGAGCTAAAGATTAGGGTGATGGGATCGAGGCCTTCCTCCCTCCTAAATTTGTAGCTCATTACCAAAGGTAATTCAGGCAGCACTCAATAAACTGTAAGGTCTGAGTCCAACAGTACACTCAGATTTTTAACGATTGGTGGTTTGTATCTGTATTAACTGAAGCTTTTTGCTAACTTTAACTCCCTATTTCTTTGGTCCAGAACATATTACCTTACTTTTAATTCAGCTAGAAACAAGTTTTGTCATATCATTTTATCAATTTCGTATAACCTTTTCCAAAACATTTTAAGGCTTCTGGTATAGGTTCAAAGTTATACATTTAACCAACATTTTTAACGATTATAATTAATTACAGCTGTTTTGCAGTGACAAAGGCGCTCCCTATTTTAATCTGGTACAACTTGTGGGGAGCTAAAGATTAGGGTGATGGGATCGAGGCTTTCCTCCCTCCAAAATCTGTAGCTCATCACCAAAGGTAATTCCTAGAAATATCTATGATACCTGCAGAAAGCTCACATCAGTTAAAACATTTAAAAATGTGTTGACTATTTTTTTCTATTTAAATGTAAGAAAAATGTTTTCAAACGATATTTATTTACCACCAATATATTCTTGTGGAGCTGAAGAATCCAATGGTAAAACATAGAAAAGAGAAAAACAATGAAAAAATGAAAAGAAAGATCTTAGACTTACATATTATTAGAGCGTTATTCATGGTTTGGTAAAGAATTAGAACAAATTCTCCCTAATACAGAAAATAAAAAAAATAAAAAATTTAAAATAAAAAACTACTGAAATAGTTTGAAAGATTCAATATCAGTTACACTGGAAAACTTTTTTCAAGTTTAATTGCAATTAGAAATTTTGAAATTGTTTTATTTTAACTTTTATATTATTCTCTAATAATTGTAGTTAGGAACCAAAACTACCTATATCCTGTTATATATAGGTTCAAAGTTATACATTTAACCAATATTTTTTCCTGATTGTAAGTATTATTGCTGTTTTGCAGTGACAAAGGCATTCCCAGTTTTAATCTGGTAAAAATTGTAAGGAGCTAGAGATTAGGGTGATGGAACGAGGACTTCCTCCTGTTGGGAGCTGGAGAAAATCCCAACTTT
>NW_015150923.1:47120-48385 GCF_000732505.1 Cyprinodon variegatus | reverse complement strand
AAAACCTTTTTCAAGTTTAATTGCAATTTGAAATTTTGAAATTGTTATATTTTAACTGAGCCGGATAGAGAATAATTAGTTTTCTCCTAAACTGCTTCAAAATATTTCCAATGTCAGAAACAATGAGAATGTGAATGAGAACAGTTCCAGAACCAGAAAATGTGGCTAGGTTTCAGGAATATAACACAAAGTACACTATATTACACTGAGAGTAGACTGTGCTCTTTCTGAACTTTATTATATTATTCTCTGATAATTTTAGGTAGGGACCAAAACTACCTATATCCCATCTGATATAGGTTCAAAGTTATACATTTTACCAACATTTTTTCCTGATTGTAAGTATTATTGTTGTTTTGCAGCGATACATGCAGAAAGCTCACATTAGTAGAACATTTAAAGATGTGTTGACTAATTTTGGAAATTTACTAGATATTTATTTAAATGGAAGATAAATGTTTTCCAAAGATATTTACTTACAACTTTGTCGCTGTAACAGATCCAAAACTAAAACAAAGAAAAGAGAAAACAAAGAAAAAATAAAAAGAAATATATTAGATTTATATATTCCAAGAGCTTTATTCATGCTTTGGTAAAGGATAAGAACAATTTCTCCCTAAAACCAAAAAGAAGAGAAAAAAAAAAAAACGATAAAAAAAAAAAAAACGGAAATATTTTTACAATCCAATATTAGTTACACTGAACATTTTTCCTGAAGTGTAATTGAAATTAGAAATGTCAGAATTTTCATGTCAGTATAGCATTTAAAAATGTGTAAAACTATTTTGACATTGTTATCTTTTAAACTGAGCCAGATAGAGAATCATTTTCTCATCACCAAAGGTAATTCCTATAAAAATTCTATGATACATGCAGAAAGCTCACATTAGCAGAACATTTAAAAATGTGTTGACTAGTTTTGGAAATTTACTAGATATTTATTTAAATGGAAGATAAATGTTTTCCAAAGATATTTACTTACATCGTCGTTGAAGAGCTGAAGAATCCAACGGTAAAAGACAGAAAAAATGAAAAGAAAAATCTTAGTGTTATATATTCTAAGACTTTATTCATGCTTTTTTTAACGGATAAGAACAACTTCTCCCTAAGACAGAAAAGAGAAGAAATGAACATAGATAAACCTAATGAAATAGTTCTACCATCCAAATGTTAGCTACACTGAAAAACTTTCCTCAAATTTAATTGAAACTAGAAATGTCAGAATTTTCATGCGTATGGCATTTAAAAATGTATAGAAACATTTG
>NW_015150923.1:44921-46661 GCF_000732505.1 Cyprinodon variegatus | reverse complement strand
GAGGAGGAACATGAAGCCTCCCGTCGGCGGCTAAACCCACCTAAATCTGTGCACGTCAAGAGTACTGCTGCAGCTGCTGTGGACGCCAAGGATTTGGTTGTGGAGATTGAACGGCTGAGGTCACAAGTTGGTGAACTTAAAGCGTTGTGCCTGTCACAGAACTCTGCTCCTTCTGAACACTGAACTGCAGTTAAGTCAGAGATGAACAGTTCAGAAGAAGAGGGAAGTCTTCAAACACTCAAGAGGGAAGTAGACAAACTAAGAAAACAGGTCTCAGTGATGTCAGTGAAGTCAAATGCGAGACCACAAAGCAATTCCACCCACTCAGACATTTCTCCAAGCCCTGAGATACCAAAAGTAGCTGTGCAAAGAGAATCCAGTGACATCTTCTGCTATGGCTGTGGTGAAGACGGGCACATTTCAACTAAATGTTTGTCAGCAGAAAACTATCCTAAAGTCATACAAAAATTGATTCAGGCATAGAGGAAGGGTAAAGCTGGGCAAAGACACACCAACACTCGTCCAGAAGTGAAGAATGCTAATGTGAAGAGAGGTGCTGTGGGCCCGCTCGCTCATCATCTACCCAAGGGTTTAATAGGACCACCCTCTACTGCTGATGTCAAAGTAGAGGGAACAACTTGCACTGCTCTCCTTGACAGTGGCTCTCAAGTGACGATCATTTTTGACAGCTGGTATGCTGAACATTTATCACACGTTCCCTTACATCCAGTGTCCGGCTTAGCCATCTGGGGTTTAAGTGAGTCTGAGAGCAGCTACCCATATAAGGGCTACATTCAGGTAGACTTAGAGTTTTCAGAGAAAACCCCACTCAAAGGGAAATCAGTTCCCATTCTGGCTTTAGTATGTCCAGACCCTCGATGCTCAGACACCATTCCAGTCCTGATTGGGACAAATGTTAGCAAAGTGTGGTCTCTACCTCTGAATCGCAATGCCACTAGTTCAGAGACAATTTATGCTGCACGAGTAGGTGTCACAGAACCAGAACACCCTGTTGTTGTAGCTCCCAGCCCTAAAGACTCCAATACCAATGATGTTACAGTGGCTGACATTAAATGGGTAGGTCCCGGGCCACTAATGATTCCCGCTGGTGGTAAGCACATTGCAATCTGCAAAGTCTTTGAAAAGAGGAAAGTAGGAGATACCATTCTTATTTCTGAGCGTGGATCTTCACATGCACTTCCACCAAGTTTGTCTGTGCAGCCAACAGTCTTATTCTCTAAGATGTTGGATAAGGACAAGTTTCTAGTTTTCATGCAAAATGAGTCACTGAAAGAAACAGCCATTCCCATCGGCACAGTAGTAGCTCACCTTTATGTAGCTGACACAGTGGCTGAGATCCCAAACACCAAGACCCTAAATCCCAAAAAACTTGATCAATCTCAATTTGATTTTGGTGACTCCCCTATCCCTATGGAGTGGAAACAGAGACTAAGAGAAAAACTCTCTGAACGCTCCCATGTATTCTCTACAGAGGAGTGGGACGAGGGATTAGCATCTGGAGTCGAACACCACATAAGACTGACTGACAACACTCCATTCAGAGAACGATCACGGCGTATAGCACCTGCTGATATGGAAGATCTACGTCGCCATCTTCAGGGGCTTTTAGCTGCCGGAATAATCAAAGAATCCAGAAGTCCGTATGCCTCACCCATTGTGCTGGCAAGAAAGAAAAATGGACAACTTCGTATGTGTGTCGACTATCGTACTCTTAACCGC
>NW_015150923.1:39972-43245 GCF_000732505.1 Cyprinodon variegatus | reverse complement strand
AGCTCGTCATGGTGGATGGGTTGCTCCACCGGAAGATTAGAAGACCAACTGGTACAGATGTGCTTCAGCTTGTTCTGCCCAGAGAACATGTTACCATGGTGCTAAAGTCCCTACATGATGAATCAGGCCACCTCGGAGTGGAAAAAACACTTGAGTTGATACGTAGCAGATTCTACTGGCCTAAGATGGGGTCAGAGGTGGAGCAGTATGTAAAGACCTGTGGTAGATGCATCACCCGTAAAGCCCCGCCACAACGAGCTGCTCCCTTGAATCAGATCACCAGCAAAGGGCCACTAGATTTAGTTTGCATTGACTTCTTATCTCTTGAGCCCGACTCTAAAGGGTATGCAAATATCCTTGTGGTGACTGATCATTTTACCAGGTACGCTCAGGCTTTTCCAGCGAAAGACCAACAAGCATCCACAGTGGCTAAGATCCTCTGTGAACAGTTCTTTGTTCATTATGGGCTTCCTGCACGGATACATTCCGATCAGGGACGTGACTTCGAAAGCAAGCTCATCCATGATCTTCTGAGAATGTTGGGGATCCGAAAGTCGAGAACAACCCCTTATCACCCTCAGGGGGATCCTCAACCTGAAAGATTTAACAGGACACTGTTGTCCATGCTCGGGACTCTGGATCCCACTCAGAAACAGAAATGGAGTCAAAACATCAGTCCGTTAGTGCATGCCTATAATTGCACACAAAATGAGGCAACCGGATACTCACCCTATCTTCTGATGTTTGGAAGGGAGGCTCGTTTGCCTGTGGACATCTGTTTTGGAGTATCGGATGAGACTGAGAGAAGTCCAACTTACCACCAATATGTCTCAAAACTAAAGAAAGATTTGGAACATGCTTACCAACTTGCTACAGAATCGTCTGATAAAAATCATCAAAGGAACAAAAGAGCACATGACAAATGTGTTAAAGAACAGATCTTGGAAGCGGGAGACCGGGTGCTTCTCAGGAATTTTGGTGTCACTGGGAAGCATAAGTTGAAAGAGAGGTGGAAGACAGTGCCATACATTGTCATAGCGAGGATGCCTAACTTGCCAGTCTACAAGGTGAAACCTGAAAGAGGCCTTGGGGTGGAAAAAACAGTGCATCGCAACCACTTGCTGCCCATTGGTTATCTTGTCAGGCTACCATCTGAGGCTGGGCCAGAGCATGTACGGAAACCTGTCACTAGGGGCAGACTAAAACAGTTTGCTAAGTTAGACGCTCATGCAGATGTTGCATTTTCCTCTGATTCTGAGAGTGAGGAAGGGAACAGGTCAGCACCACTACAAGTGAATCTGAGAGAGCTTTTAGTACAAGCAGAGATGAGACAACGGGAGAAATCTTCAGTCACAACGGAAGTTCAAATTAATTTGCCTCACCAGGCTACAGATGAAGTTGAACAAAGTTGTAGCTCAGCTCTCATGCAAGATTCCCTGCTCAGCTCTTGTCCAGATTTAGAAGGGGGAGAAGAGGAGAGTGGTGATGCAGTGTGTAATGGGGAGAATGTCAGTGTTGAGCGATCTAGTCGAGTGAAGAGACCAGTCATGAGGTTAAGTTATGATGAACTGGGACAGCCATCAGACCGACCAGTAGGTGTTTTTAGTTGTGGGNGAAAGAAAAATGGACAACTTCGTATGTGTGTCGACTATCGTACTCTTAACCGCAGAACCATTCCTGATCAATATACAGTGCCCCGCATTGATGATGCCCTGGACTATTTGTCTGGAAGCAAATGGTTTTCTGTGCTAGATTTAAGGAGCGGTTATTACCAGATTCCGATGGCTGAGGAGGATAAAGAGAAAACCGCCTTTATCTGTCCCCTGGGCTTTTTCCAGTTTCAGAGGATGCCTCAAGGAATCACTGGTGCTCCTTCAACTTTCCAACGACTCATGGAAAGAGCGGTTGGGGATATGCACATGCTGGAGGTTATAGTCTATTTAGATGACCTGATCGAGTTTGGGAAAACCTTGGAGGAACACGAGAGAAGACTCCTCAAAGTCATTGACCGTTTAGGGGAAACTGGACTGAAACTGTCACTTGATAAATGCCAGTTTTGCAAACCCCAAGTGACATACGTTGGACATGTGGTTTCTGAGCAGGGCATTGCTACCGATCCAAGCAAGGTAGAGGCTGTTACCCATTGGAAACAACCCACAGATCTTCCTTCCCTCCAGTCCTTCCTAGGATTTTGTGGATATTAAAGGCGTTTCATAAAAAATTATTCAATCATTGTCAGGCCGCTAACAGAACTGTGCAAAGGGTACCCGCCCACACAAAAGAAAAAGAAATCAGCAAAGACTCCGGGGAAAACATATTACAAAGTCAATGAGCCCTTTGGAGAAAGATGGGATGGGGACTGCACAGAAGCTTTTCAGCAGATTCTCAAATGTCTCACCCAAGCACCAGTGTTAGCATTTGCTGACCCATCCAAGCCCTATGTGTTGCACATAGATGCAAGTTTCCATGGTTTGGGAGCGGTGCTAAACCAAGAACATCCTGAAGGATTGCGACCAGTCGCTTTTGCCAGTCGGAAGCTCAGTTCTTCCGAGAGGAATTATCCAGTACATCAGCTAGAGTTCCTGGCACTCAAGTGGGCTGTAGTGGTTAAGTTCCACGATTATCTGTATGGAGCTGAATTTGTTGTAAGGACAGATAACAACCCCCTTACATATATTCTCACCACTGCTAAGCTTAGTGCCACAGGACATCACTGGCTCGCAGCTCTCTCCACCTATAACTTTACTCTGCAGTACCGACCCGGGTCTAGCAATATTGATGCAGACGCATTGTCACGCAACCCTGTCTCTGATAATGGATCAGAGTTTAGGAGCTTAACCCCTGATGAAGTCAAGGCACTCTGTAAGCAGGTTTCCAAAGAAGAGTCTGCTGACTCTCTCGGTTATGTAGAAACACTGTGTGTTCCTGCAACTGCTCTGCCAGAATGTTATGTGTTCCCAGCCCGACTAGATCTTGGCTCCTTGATCCAGGTGAGCAGAATAGATCTCATTAAAGCTCAAGACCATGACCCAATGATCTCACCGGTTAAAAAGTCCTTAACTGGGGGACCAGCATTTTCACCTGAACAGTGTAGAAACCAGGGAGCAGTTTGTCTGCAACAAGAAGCAAGTAAGCTCGTCATGGTGGATGGGTTGCTCCACCGGAAGATTAGAAGACCAACTGGTACCGATGTGCTTCAGCTTGTTCTGCCCAGAGAACATGTTACCATGGTGCTAAAGTCCCTCCATGATGAATCAGGCCACCTCGGAGTGG
>NW_015150923.1:25801-36655 GCF_000732505.1 Cyprinodon variegatus | reverse complement strand
CTGAGCATTTATTTTTATTGATTGTATATGTTCTTTTTGAGTTTTAATTAAACGGAACCGTTTCTGTAGCAGGTTGTCTGGAATTATTTAAGTTATTTCCCTTATCAGTCAGAGGAATAAGTTTGGATTTAATTAAGGTAAACCTGAAGGGTATCTACCAGAAAATAAAGAACCCAAAAAGAAAATAAAAAAGGGGGCACCCCACTAGTTTATTTACATTTGGACCTCAGTTATTTCATGACAGGGTAGTGGGGTGCTACAAATAGATAGCTAGATTTTTCTTTTTACTCACCTTGAGCCATTGGACGTGTATCCAATGGCATATCTAAGGAAAGTGGAAGAAAACAAAATGAAAAGAAAGATCTTAGATTTTGATATTCTAAGATATTTAGATAAAATTTATTTAAAGAGAAAAATTATTTTTTTGCATAGATGTTTACTTACATTGTGGGTTTCCTGCAGGTTTTAATGCTAAAACATAGAAAAAAGAAAAGAGAAAAAAAAATAGAAAGATCTTAGATTTAGATATTCTAAGAACTTTATTAATGCTTTGGTAAAGGATTAGAAAAATTTCTGTTGTCTTCACATTTCTGATCCTGTTTGCCCCCTGACCGCCGACTACTAGCGCGCCTATCAACCAGCTGGAGCCAGAGCTCACTGTTCCCCCTAGACCTTGGACTGTGAGAAGGTTAGTGACCGTCACTACTATCTATCACTCACCTGCTGTTTCTGCTTCCAGAGGTTCCTGCCAGAGACGTTGACATTCACCCCATGTCCTGGTTCAGGTTACCCTTTAATAAACTGTCTTTAAATGTCACCTGTTTGTTTTGGCTGAATTCTGGGTCATACTCTCTGAGCACAACACAACTAGATAATAGCCATTCATCTCATTGTTCTTTTCTAGTAATAAAGTATCTTACTTTTTTACTAATTTTTAAATATTTTAAATAATCTTTTACAGATTTAAGTGATCATTACTTAATAGTTTGGTTCTTATGTTGAGCTGAACGTATAACTGTGTAATGAAGAACTTGAAAATGACCAAGATCCTAGATTAGAATATACATTTTCAAAGAATAAGACTTTCACACTGTCTGTTTTCAGAGACTGCAAGAATAACTCCATTTAGAAATGGATTAAAAAAACGTTGGCAGAGAGGGAACTTGAACTAAATGTCCTATTTCTGATGATGGAAGTTTGGCTTATTTCTGTATTTTTTTTCTTAGCATATGTCACATTACTTTAACTTTTAAACACTTAACTAATCAAGCTTCTTATTTAGCACTAAGCTGCTCATTCACTAGCACATTCTTTAACATTATTTCATTGTTTCTGCTATTTTTTAACAATGAAATTAAGCATGAATCTTTTCTTCTATTTCATATCATTTCAGCAGTTTCTGTCGTTTTCAGCGTACAGTTTAGTGTAATGTATACTGATGGCTTTTTCTCTAAAACACGTCCAGATATATATATATATATACAGAAGAGCTATACTGTATGTGTATATATTTTATCTCTTTTTATTCTTTTTTTAATCTTTATTATATTGTATTGTTGGATGTGTGTATATATTATATAAAACTGTAACTGGAGCGTGTAACAAAAGTAATTTCCCTCTGGGATTGTTAAAGTATTTCTGATTCTGAAAACAGCTTTTTCCAGGGGAGAAGCTATTAGTCAGCTTTATATTTTTTTTAATATATAAAAACTATTTATTTTCTGCTAATGTGTTTATTTAGGAGCAACTTACTGCAAATTAACAAACATCTAAAGAAAAAAGTACACTATTATACTATTTTCCATTTGAATCCCAGATTGTTCATGCTTCTTTGCCTTTTCTAAAAAATGCTTTAAATCATTTCTACCTGTCTTTATACATGCTGGGTCAGATCATGACATTTGAAAAATGAGACAGGCAGTCAAAGAAGCAAAACAAAGCGTTAGCCTCGCTGCATGCAGGTATTCAAGCCTTGTGGCTAAATCAGGTCCTGGGAAAAAAACGAGTGGACCATCTGGACTGCTGAGTAATTTGATGTTTGACTGATCAGGTCCAAATGATTTCACCTCAAGCTTCTCTTTGTAAATTTGCTTTAAGGGAATTGACTTTCCCGATTCGACCTTTCAATCACCTGCACTACAACTGTGACAACGGTTTCTGTCACCCCAGGGCGTAGCTTTGGTGCGCTCAGAGCTCTCCTATACATCTGTATTGCAGAGGAGCTACTGTGCATTTACAGCTTTTAATGAGAGTCAATGAGCAAACACGTCTCCACTCCGCTGAAAAAAACCAAACAGATTTAAAAGATAAAATATTTATCTTTCATCTAAAACTTATTTATAAATATATCTCAAAATATCTTAATTTTATAATTTAATTTTAATCTTTTTTTTTATGTCTTAATCAAGGTCATTGGGTGGGTAAGGCGCCACTGCAGCTAGGCTAACCCATTTCTCCTTCAGCCTCATCACAGTTTAATGCATTTCTGAGTCATTATCATCCTGATTTTTCACCATAAAACCGAATGAAACTGCACTCTCTGCATCACGGTTTATTCACATATATCTACTACTATTCACTTTAAAATGCATCAAGCCTTAAAATTAGAAAATTCCTCAGACCTTAAGCAGACTTTTAATCCCCTCTTCCCCTTTTATTTGTGCTTATTTTCAGTCGTTTTTAGTGCCTGCGTAGCTATTAGATACAGTATAAAACTGTGTGATTGTGGCTGATAAAGGTACCATTGTATTTTAACTTGTGGTCTTTTGTGTTTATTTTACACAGTGAACAATTTAACTCAGGTTGGATTCAATCTTCTTTTAGTAGTATCTGAATGAACAGAGACACATTTATTTGGTTGGCCATTACTAACTTTGCTAATAGCCATAGTCTAAATTGATAAATTGGTGAAAGACAACTGAATTTTTGACAGCCGGATTCTAAATTCTAAAATCCCTAGTTAGTAAAAGAATTAGTTATAGTCATTCAACTAATAATAATGAATTAGTTGTACCCTTGATTTGAATTACCTATTAATTAACTATAACTTAGAGTTGTAGTTATTTCCTATATTCATAATCTTCAAGTAAACTTTCACAACACTGCTAACCTAAACAAAGAAATGCTAAACAAACAAAAATTAAGTCTCTCACCCCAGCATCCAAGCTCAGGTGTTGGAATATTTCTCTGCACCAATGGTCCTTGAACTGCCTTGCCACTGGCTTTGTTAACAGCAATAAACGCAGTTAGAGAACTGCTCACTCCTGATTGGACACTGAGCTCCACCACCTTCTTTCTCAATTCTTCTTCCTGCTGTCCTTTTTGTGTCCTCTGCTTAGACTCCAGGGAGCGAATCACAGTCCGTGCGGCTAACCTGTGGACTGTTAATCTGCAAAAAGGAGGAATAATATTAATTGAAATGTACCTTTGCATTTAACCCATCCCCTTGGGGAGCAGTAGGTTGCGATCGTGGGGTGCCCGGGGAGCAGTGTGGGGTTAAGGGTCTCGCTCAGACACCCAGAGTAGCAGTCTGTGGGAGTGGGGCTCGAACTAAGAACCTTAGGATTTGAAGCTCTTCACCATTAAGCCGCCACTCCAGAGTTATAGGTAAATCTCATTTATTGAACAAACAAAGGGAGCGAATCACAGTCCATGAGGCTAACCTGTGGACAGTTAATCTGCAAAAAGGAGGAATAATATTAATTGAAATGTACAGATCTCACATTGGAGAAATGTACCTTTGCATTTAACCCATCCCCTTGGGGAGCAGTAGGTTTTGATCGTGTTAAATATAGAGTCAGATACCGTTAGCAAAATTGCGTTCAGGTTTGATAAATCACTTTGCAAGGGCTAGATTAATATATTTACATGTTCTCCTCCCACAAGACGCACTTTTGCGTGTAAACGCCCAATATTGCATATTCATTGCAGAAAAAGTACTAAATGGATAAGAGGCCCTATTTAGCACGTTTTAAAGACCAAATCCTTTTAGCACGCTGTTGATAGATCAGTTTGTACATTTTTTAGCGTGCGCAGTGAAATAGCTCACGTTTTTATACACGCAAACCTTTGATAGATCCGGCCCCATGTCTACTTTTAAGGCTAGGCATAAAGCTTACCTTTTTGATAAAGCTTATAGTTTGAGTGGCTCAGGATATCCTAAGCTTTGATCCTTGGCCTGGAAAACGTTAAAAACTCCTAGGTCACTAGGCAATGTGAGAAGGGCTGGATGCTAACTGGGGGCTTTGGATGAGACTATTCCTGGCTGACTTGTAGATAAAATGGGAAAAAACAGAGACTCTCTGCTTTCAGTGGGTTCTTCCCTCAATGGTTGAGATGTAAGGGCCTAATAGAAGGTGAAATCTTCCACTGCTATTTGTGCTTATATCAATTATTTAATTAAGCATGACTGGAATAAATTCTGTTAATGCTCAAAATTGTTTTCCACCTTTGGGTACAGTATCTGAGAAACAATACCTCATCGCATCGGGTATTAAAAGGGTGGCACAACAATACCAACTAATAAATACCAAAACAGCCTGTCACACTCCATCCCGTGCTCTAATTATCATTCATCTTATCCACCTGTTCGGTCTGCTTTATATAGGGTTCAGATCATTAGTTATCCATGTGTTCTCTGTGTCATTTAGTTTTTGTTTAGTCCTTGGTTCATGCTCCCGTCCCCTGAGGCTAATGGATTGAGAGGTTTTGGTGTTTCTCTCCTGATCGTGTCACAGCTCTTCTCCGTGGAGCCTTCCGGGTTTTGCCTCTGCGTGCAGGAAGAGCTTGGGTTCTGGCATGCGTAACTAATGATATGGCCCAGACAGCTGGGCCAAATCATAAATAAAGCAGACCAAACAGGTGAATAGGATGGTGATAATCAGAGCACGGGGAGGGAATGGCAGGTGAATGAAGTGAGCTATTAGGTCAGCTACTGGGGCTGTGATCATGACAAAACTACCAAATTATTCTACTGTATTTAGATGCAATCTCATGGGGAAACGCAAACCTGGCAGCACATGAAGATGTATAAAAATGTTGTTCAAACAGTTAAGACCTGTGCATCATCTAATGGGGTTCCTCCTCATTTTGATCCTGTCTTCCATTCCAATAGTAATGGGCTGTTTTGACTGTGCAGTTGTTTTCTATAATGCTGTGATCACGCATCAATGTGCTCTCACCAATATGAAGCTCCATTAAATACCTGTTAAAGAAGTTTGTGTAATGCTGCAAATGTTGGGATAGATAAGGCTGTGATCAGGTTAGCTCTCAGGAGACTGTTATTATGGTAATAGACACAAAGGTTGAGTGAACACTGTTCTTGTAACAGAAAACTCAGAATTTCCTTGATTTAAAAGAAGTATTTTTAGAGTGTTGCTGGATGTATGGTGTTTTACCCAGATTCCTTTGCAGGTTTCAAATCGAAGTGGAGCTGGTTCTGGGAGGTATGACCTGCCAGGCTGTACTTCACTGTAACACTTCCCTTTGCCTTAGAACTCTGAGAATGAAAAACAGAAGTAAAATTAGAAAAAAACATGTTTTAAAATTCCTCAAGAACTGAAACTTAAATGATGGTTACCATACCTTTCCTGTGAGTTGGGCATAAATCAGTGACCTCTGACCCTGAAAGATTGCTCTGATTGGAGGAGAGAGTATGGTGGCAGACACTTCCTTTGGTAAATCCCAAGAGACAGAAACATCCTCCACAGTGGGATGCAGAGCAAACCTGAGTGACTGCATTACCTATGGTTTAAAGAATAGTTGTGATATGATTTATTTTAATATAATCATATTCTAATGAGTTGGTTAAGTGTTAGTCAGATGTTTTTCTTACCTTTGGTTGCATCCTATCAGTCCCAGTGATGAACTGAGCGTGACCTCCTCCCTCTTTGGCCATCCCGTTGATGAGAGCAGAGCTGGCTCCTTCTCCGATCCCAAAGGAGAAACATCTGTAACACAAGATTTGATTTTAAACTCAATATAACATGAGAACATGATCCAGACTGGCAACAAATGTGTTTATGGTTTCACCTGTGGGAGCCTGAATTCTTCTTAACAAGGTCAATAACTTCTTTGGTGTTTCCCACCTCTCCATCAGTGAAGACAAACAGCTGATGGAGGAGAAATCACACAATGTTACAGTGTCAGATTAAATCAGGAGCTGGAAGTCTTTAGAAGGATATGTCTAAGAGGAGTGTATCTCTGATGTTTTAGTAGGACAACTAGTGTTAACATGGATGAAGAGCAACCAGAGCTATGAGAAATATGAGTGGTGAAGCATTACCAGTAACTATGCTAAACCATCAGAGTTGATATTAGATTTATGTGCGAAAGTTGAAGGAGTTGTGCAGTCTTTATAGTCGGTTCAATATAAGTGGGTATAGCTTACCTGTCGAGGGTGTTCAGGAATGCAGGGCTGGCTATAAATGTGCTGGAGAGGCCGAAGAATCTCTGTTCCGCCAAGGTTTGCCTCCATCTTTTCAACCTTATTCAGAGCCTCATTCATGGTCTTCTCATTGTACTCCACACTCGTACTGCCATCAGAAATGTTGTAAATACTTTAATTAAAATCATGAGAATTAATATGAAAATCAACAATTTGTCTAATAATATTTTTGAAGGGATGTTGGGGTAAGGGGTTAGATATCACTCACGGAAAGATATGTTCAAAGCTGGAACCAAAACTGTAGATGTTGAAGTAACAGCCCATTGGTAAGCTCTTCAACAGGAGCAGCAGAGTGTCCTAGAGAAAGACACATGAAGTAAAGATCATTAACTATGAGGGACAGAATAATGCTTTCACAATTTAGCTTAAAGTAAAGTTCAAAATTCATTAAATCCACACAGAAAAAAATTATTAAAAAATTTAAACCACAAATACCTAGCCCGAGTAAAATGAAATCTCTTTATTTAGACTTTGGCTATGTTAAAACAACTGTAGTCAGATATGCCATTCTCTAACTGCTGTCAGGTTTGCTTGAAATAATTACTGACCTGAAGGTCTATGCTAAAGGTGCTCTATACATATACTGTTACAGATATCCAAAAAGATTAAATGGTTAAATTGTCTCTGTAAAGGGCCTTGAGATTATATGTGTTGTGAATTGATGCTATATAAATAATCTGAATTGACCTTTATAATTACCCCTCGCGACCCCACTTGGGACAAGCGTGTAAAGAAAATGGATGGATGGATGGATGGATGGACCTTTATAATTATTTTAATTTCAATTCTTATTTTTACTGTGTAACATCAATAAACATTGCTATCAATACATTTCTTTGAAGATATAGTGTGTAATTTTCAGCTACAACTTCTAGTCAGACTGCAGTGACATGAACCACTCCCCTCACTGCTTCTCCCCATCCAACAGTACGGAGGCCTTCATGGAACGAAACGGCTTCAACAATGGTTGTTGTTTACAGAGGCGCAGTCTTGACTGTTGTAGGTAGGTTATTAGATATATAAAGAGCATTATTCTGGTGAATACCTACATGGTCTGTGTGATATAAATAATCTTAATTCAATATGTTCTATTTACAGCTCTGAATGCTACATGTACAATAGATGCTGTTGTTGTTACTCTATACCTGCCTCAGCCACTTTCCAACATAATTGTGACCTTGTGAAATTTCAGTGCAAAATTTATATTTCATCAACTCAAATCTTTAAAACAATCAACCATCTCTTTAACATGTGGTTAAATACCCTTGCACTGTTGATGCGGGTTTGTTGCTCCATGCTGTTATTTAGGGCACAGTCCATACTTCCTGATCGATCCATCAAGAACACAAACTCTCCACAGGAGGGAAGTGAGGACATCACAGATTGGGGGAACTCAGGATACAAGCTCACCATCACCACTGGATCCCCCATCAGAGAGCCTGAACATTGGGATGGAATAAAATGAATAAGAATAGAGCATCTGATATATTCTTACATTTAAATAGAACATGAACTAATCTGTTCTCACCAGGTTTGGCAGAAGCCTGTCCTGCCTCCACCACAGCAGTGGGCTGGTGGGCATCTTTGTAATAAATCAGCAGTTCAATGTCTCTGTCAAACTTGTGTCCTGCAGCCAACTTGACCTGCAGTTCAAGAACACAAATAATAAAAATAAACATTTCATCTTGTTTGGAACAAGCACATCCAGCAGTAACATTAGATCTCTACACACCGTGGCCTGAGTTTGATCAGTGTTAAGGTACTGAAGAGGCTCCAGGGAACAGCTGGACTCTACTTTAGAGATTGCATGAGGAGAGGACACTTGAACACAAAAGGACAGACTGTAGGGAACCAGAGAGGCTGAAACTGAGGTCACCTGGACACTGGGACTTTCACTTCCTGGAAACACCATGAGAAAAAAACTGGGAGTCATCTGGTTTTTAGTTTAAAATCATTAGATTGCATCAGTCTATATTGGCATAGCTACCCTGTGGCTGGTATCGAGGGTTGAGTACAGCAGGCAGACAGAACCTCAGCCCATCATCAGCCTGCACAGCCAACTCAGTGACATATTCCAGCCTGATGGAGGCGCTCTCTCCTGGAGGCAGACTGCCCACCTTCAGAGAGAAGATATCTGGACTCTNCTCTCCTGGAGGCAGACTGCCCACCTTCAGAGAGAAGATATCTGGACTCTGCTCACTCTCCTCCAACAGGAAGGCCTGCTGCCCGGAGCTCAGAGCATCATCATACTCCTCCTTAGCCTGAAGGCCACATAAAACATGTCAAACATGTTTATGTTTTTGTTTTATCTCCTTCATAGATGCATCTTTACGTCCAACTCACCTCCTGTTTCTCTTTAACCTCGGCTACAATGTGTGTCTGTCCAATCTGAGCACTGAAATGACACACAGCAGCATCTCCAGGCAGAGGGAAGACAAACACAGCCTCTATTGGTTTATCCTCCTTGTTCTCATAGTTCAGAGTAGAAACCACTGTAGCCACATGGTCTTCCACCTCCAGCTGCACTTCAATGCTCTTCAAAGGAACTAGAGCAGCAAAAACAAGGTCATGTTCAAACCACACAGAAAGTTTCATATCTTATGAAACTTTCAAAATACCCTCCTGTGTTAAAATACAGTAAAGACACATAAAAATGCAACTCTTTTCAAAAGATGCATGAATCAATACTTAGAAGACACTAAACAATCAAAATCAAATAAATGCAAACCTGGTTCCCTCCTCTGATTGAGCAGACCATAGAAGTTCTCCATCATTCCTGTAAGAAAACAAGAAGGGGTGTGGAAACATTGTAATAATGATAGAAGGACATTTCTGGGAAATGATGAAACTTCATATACATTCTTATTAAATGTAAACAAAAATGCATACTTTACAAAATTGTAAACTATACAACTCAAAATGTGGAAAAGTGGGTCAGATTTATTGGATGAATTCATCTAAGCAGTAAAAAGAGCATCAGAACAGTACAGAACAAGATGATCAGAAAACTCACCAGTTAGAACATTCGCTTATTAAAAATTAATTGGTTCTAAATTCACTGAGGCTCGTCGTTTCTGTGCCAGTCTGTTGAGAACAGTAGATGTGAAAGCGGGTCTACAGTGCCCTGTATTTCCTTTCAACCGAATGGGTGGAGTTTATAGATCAGGGCTGGTATTAAGAAGTTAAAACATTTTTTCTATGTTTCATGTCATCTTCTGTAAAACAATAAAACAGATGATTTCAACAACTTAAATATGTATTTGGTCAAATAAAGGAACATTTACTTTATAAAACTACATAAATAGCTCTGCCAATGTTGATTCTCTCATTTTTTGCCTTCATCTATTTACATAAGTTTGTGCTTTGAACAGTTTTAAGCTGTGTGAAAGATGAAATGTCATTTTTATAGTGGAACCAAAGGCAACCCCCAGAACTGCTCTGCATCTTATCACCAGGTGATGGCAGTAAAGGTTAGATTGCTTGTGTTTATAGTGGATAGAAATTATCCTACAGTAATTGTCCTGTATGCAAAAAAAAAAAAAAAAACATTAGGCAGAGAAAACAGTAAGTCTGATCAGGATGAACCTCAGCTTAAATGTTATATTGTTTAAAACCTGAGACAGAAGCTATGGTCTTTTTAAGATTATGTAGCTCTTCATATATGATTTTGTCTGGATTTTGATGAGCACTTCCCAGAAGTGACAATAGTACATATATATTATCACTTTTAGAAAATTAGATTTGTATCAGAACCAGCTGCTGCAGATTAATTATTATGAGTCCTTTTCAGTCTAGATTGCAAGGCCTTAAAAATGAACATCTCTGACCCAGAGCTTCCTTTAGGACACATAAAAACACCATGAAACAAAACTTGAGTCTTAGAGTCAAATTCATTATGTTCATAAACCAATCGATATTTGATTAAAATTAAAACATATTACACATAAGAAAGAAGAGATAGAAAGGAGATAATGACAAAACATTTTCAGTCTGCTTCATCACCTGCTTTGTACATACATCAACTAGTGATGCAACCAGGACACATCATCAGTGATATTACCTGGTATGATAGAGTGTTTCGGGTCTTTCAAACATCATACACTCTCCTCCAGGCGACCCAGCCAGCATTGATCAGACCCCAGCTTGTGTCCAGGTAGCGCTACCCTATCCACGGATCTCCTCTCCTGATCCACAGCCAATGCGAGGCAACCTCTGCTGCCTCTGTGGCATCCTTGATGGCCCTTCGCTTACTGGCCCCTGTGATGCCCAGCATGCTGTACACCCTCCAGAGGGACTGGCCAGCAGCCCTCTGCATCCCACCTCAATGGGCTCGCACCTTGCTCGCCACCCATTGAGCCGACACTGCTCCACCAGATCGCTGTACTTAGCCCTCTTTCTCTCGTTGGCCT
>NW_015150923.1:21532-25201 GCF_000732505.1 Cyprinodon variegatus | reverse complement strand
TCCTTTGCCTTCCCGCAGTAAGGTGTTGTGCTGCTACCAAGGCCTGCTCTTCCCCGAGCCACTGTCCCCACCAGTCCTGTGCCGCAGCTGTGACTCCGCCACTTCCACAGCCTCTGCCGCCCTCCACTTCCGCCCCGTCCGGACCTCGATACCAGCCTGAGAGACTTTTGGGTCACATGACTCTCTGTATTGCAGCATCTCCCTAGTTCGGCTCACCTTGAATTCCTCATTCAGGCTGCTGAAGGGGAGCTTCAACATGTTGTTCTTTCCGTATAGGGCGATGCTGCTCAGGCTCCGCGGTAAACCCAGCCACTTCCGCAGGAACCTGCTGACTCTCCTTTCAAAGCCCTCAACCGTGGAGATCGGGACCTCATACACAAGGAGGGGCCAGAGAATCCTTGGAAGGATGCCATGTTGGTACACCCAGGCCTTGAACTTGCCAGGTAGACCTGATTTGTCCACCGTAGCTAGCCAAGCCTCCAGATCTTGATTGGTCGCGTTGATGGCTGCTGTGTTTCTCAGGCTGCAGTTGAAAACTTTCCCCAGACTCTTCACCGGCTTGTCAGTGATGGATGGTATCTGGGTGCCGCCAAGTGTAAAGATGAACTTGTTGGTGACTTTTCCTCTCTTTAGCACAAGGGATCTCGATTTAGCGGGCTTAAAGGTCATGCGGGCCCAGGTGGTCAGTTCTTCCAGCCCCTTCAAGATCCACCTGTTCCCTGGGACATTTGATGTTGTCACGGTCAGGTCATCCATGAAGGCCCTGATGGGCGGCTGCCTGACACCAGACTTGGTTAGGGGCCCTCTGCACTGAACCTCGTTGGACTTCGCCAGCATGTTCATAGCAAGTGCGAAGAGGATCACTGAAATGGTACATCCGGTGATGATTCCCTTCTCCAGCTTGTGCCAGTCCGATGTTATGGATCCTGCTGCAACCCTCAGACTGAACCTGTTATAATAGTCCAGAATGAGGTCTCTGAACTTAGCTGGGACATGGTGGCAGCACAGTGTCCGCTCAACGAGCTTATGAGGTATGGATCCATATGCGTTCGCAAGGTCCAGCCACAGCACGACTAAGTCTCCCTTGCTCTCTCTGGCTTCCCTGATCAGCTGAGTGACCACGCCATTGTGCTCCAGACACCCTGGTATCTTTGGGATCCCTCCCTTCTGGATCGAGGTGTCGATGTAAGAGTTCCTGAGGAGGTAGTCAGTTAGACGCCTTGCCACAATGCTGAAGAATAATTTCCCTTCAACACTGAGCAGGAAGATGGTTCTAAACTGATCGATGTTTGTAGACCCTTCCTCCTTCGGAATCCATACACCTTCTGCAAATCGCCAATGCTCAGCAACCTTTCCCCTCCTCCAGATTACCTTCAAAATCCTCCAGAGCCTGTGGAGTAACTTTGGGCAGTTCTTGTACACCTTGTAAGGTACCCCACTAGGTCCGGGGGCTGAGCTTGATCTTGCCTTTTTGACTACCTCCTGGATTTCCTTCCAGCTGGGCTCCCTCCCATCGAAGTCCACTGTTGGTGCTGGTGGGTCAATCAGGGACTGGCAGTCTCCCAGGTCTTGCTCCCTGGATGCATCTCCATAGGTTGCAGCCAGGTGATGGTCGACCTCTGCTTTGGAACAGGTAAGTTGACCACTGCGTTTCTGCCCCAGCAGCTGCTTCGTAAACCCACACGGGCTTGCTAGAAAGGCAGTGCGCTTCCTGGTTCTTTCCTTCCTTCTTCTCCTATGCCACTTAGCCCTCCTCAAAGTCAGGAGCTTCTTTCGAAGTATGTTGCGCAGCTCTGAGAGAGGTCCCCTCTCCTCCTCTCTTGCCTGCTTAAACTGCCGCCTCAGGACCCTCAGTTCCTTCCTGAGCTGGTGGATCTTGTGTGCTCGATTGCTCATGGTGTAGGGCAGTCTCCCTACAGTCTCCCTCGTCCCCTCGTCAGCAGCGGCCACCCTGAAGTAGGGCCAGGCACCGAACACAGGCCCCCCCACGGCACCGACCGAAACGCCCCAGCCCCACAGAAGCACCGAAACATGCCCCGCCCCCCGGCCACAACACCCAACGCAACCGCACCACCCAGGAAAAACACACAGGCGGCCACGCCCACAGCCAGGGCCCACGCGCATCCGCCGCGAACCAGCAGCGAGCGCTGCGGAACCCCCCCAAAACGCCCCCCAGGCCAAAAGCACGGCCCAACCCCACCAAGACCGATGCCAACAGCGCGCAACGCAACATACTGCGCGCAGAATTAACCCAAGATCAGAAAAGCCGCCCGGCGCCTGACAGCAAGAGCAGACCGCAGCCAGCGCAATCCCTCCCCCCCAAAGCAGCCCGCGGGCAGCACAAAGCCAGAGCGGAGCGAACCACGCTGCTCCCCCACCGGACGAAGCCAGAGCAGCAAAGTCGCGTCCGCCGCCGCACCAGCCCCCGACACGCGGCCGAAGCAGCTCCGCCGCCCGGTCGAAGCCACTCCACCCCCCACCCGCCCCGCAGCCACACCCGCCGCGATCAGCGGGAACAAAGCAGCTCCACCATGCCTCCAAGCGGGAAAACCCACCAGAAAACCCAATCAGCGCAGCCAGCCCATCCACACCAGCCCCCCGACACCACCCCTGGCGGAGCCGCCCAGACCCCCACACACCAGCAAAATAAATTTATAAAAAAAATAAATAAATAAATTAAATAAATCAATAAATAAAAATAAAATAAATAAAAATCCCCCTATGCAAGAGGAGAAATGCAAACGGAAAACCAGAGCACAAAACAAAACCCAAGACCTGCACCTCACCATGCTGTGCAGCTCTCCTCCTCCCTGAACCGATACCTTAAACCGGCATCGGAAAAAGCATCGCCCAGGAACCAGCATCAAAGCGAAGTCACCGGCACCAGCACCGGCACCGAAAATCCCCGAAAAACACCCAGCCCCACCCCGAAGTGAATACAGTCCCGGGCCCCAGGGATCCGAGGCCTCAGGGTGCCCGACCCCCAGACAGGAGCCCCAGCAGGCCGGCCGGGTGGCCCCCGGAGAGGCCGGCAGGAATGAGCCAGCAGCCACCCGGTCATCCACCCCCAGACCCCGAGCTCCACCAGTGCACCGGCGAGCCCCGACGCCAGCCAGCGGAGGGAGAGCAGGATGGGGGGAATGGGCTCCGCACTTAGCGGAGACTTGAGATGTATTTGGGAAAGGGTGCAGTTGAGACCCCAACCTGGGAGAGAAAAAAAAAAAAAAAAAAAAAGCGGACACACATGCACACATAACACTCACATCCAATAATACCAGGACCAAAGACCCGGCGGCACCGGTGGTTGGTCCCGGGACTATCGGATGACCCAATAAGCGAACCTAAAATCCGGATGTGGATAACTCAAGAGTACATACAAGATTTTAGGTTTCAATAAAATTGTTTACTAACAGCTAATCACAATGTGACCACACCCCTCACATTCTGGGCTTTTCTAATGACAAAGATGTGAGTTAGGAAAGGTACATATTTCTTTATTTGAATGCATTTCTTCATGTATTACATTGATGTTTATGGTAAAAGCCATTAGCAAAAATTATCTCTATGCCTCTTTTTCATGGATACAGAGCAAATACAGCGATTCCTCCTGACATACACATGCATAGGTGTAAAATAAGAAATACAAAGCTCATTAAGATAGACCAAATC
>NW_015150923.1:17156-18890 GCF_000732505.1 Cyprinodon variegatus | reverse complement strand
AGGGGAACACCGTTTTTTATTTATTTATTTTTTTTTTTTTACATTGAGCCCTTGATTTTACATTATTACATCATGTTCTACTCACCCATATTAGTTTTGTGTCATTTGGAGCTGTTACGAAGATATTTGGTTTTGTTACATCCAAGTAACGTCTTCCTATGGGCAACGAGTTAAAGGCACAAACTAAACTGTTAATAATTTATTCTTTATGGTACGCCAGCATTCATAACATGTAGGCGAATCACTGTCCCCCAGACATCCTCGGTTATATTTTTTATATTTATATTTTTTTTAAACAAAGCGGAGTGTGTATGACATCATCTGTGCTCGCTGGCTACCATTCATTCATCCTGTCCACTGAACTTGAGCTAGTTTTACTTACATGCCTGGAAGACGCTAGTGCTACTACCACTGGGGCTACAGTGGCGTTGGATGTAGGAGTTTGCCCTGAAATCAAAGGGTTGATGGTTCAAGCCCCGACTCCGAATATCAGTGTCGTTGTGTCCTTGGGCAAGACACTTCAACGCATTGTCTACTGATGGTGGTCAGAGGGCCCGGTGGCGCCAGTGTATGGCAGCCCCGCTTCTGTCAGTGAGCCCCAGTGCAGCTGTGGCTACAATGTGGCTTGCCACTATCAGTGTGTGAGTGTGTGGGTGAATGAATGTAGTGTAAAGCGCTTTGGTCAAGTCTCCTAACTTGAATAAAGGTGCTATATAAGTACAGGCCATTTACCATGATGGTAGATTATCACGTCTCCTTCTGCAAACTTGCTGTGTGCACTTAGCTAGCGTAGCCGCCTGTGGCCCCGGCTGCCTGTCACAGCTCCAGTCCGACGCGCACGGATGACGTCATACACACTTCGCTTTGTTTTAAAAATATATAAATATAAAAAATATAACTGGGGATGTCTGGGGGACAGTGATTCGCTTACATGTTATGAATGCTGGCGTACCATAAATAATAAGTTATGAACAGTTTAGTTTGTGCCTTCAACTCGTTGCCCATAGGAAGATGTTACTTTATTTATTTTATTTATTATACTTTTATAATCCCAGATGGAAATTAATTCTCTGCATTTAACCCATCCCCTTGGGGAGCCAAGGACTGCCATTGTGCGGCGCCCGGGGAGCTGCATGGGGTTAAGGGTCTTGCTCAGGGAGCCAGAGTGGCAGTCTGTGGGACTGGGGGTTGGAACTCACTAACTAATTTCATCTTCAGTCAAACTTACTCTAACTGGCCTATGACATTTTTTTAGCAACCATCTTTAAAGAATTCTCAAAATTTAGAATAGATTATTTTTTATCCAATCAGATCCAGTTTGTTCTAAAACTGGGTCGTTGATTTTACCTGAATTCCATGATTGTATGGTTATGCAACATATACACTGCATGAAAAGTGGGATTTTCGTCAATATACGGCACTGTAGATTGTCGTGTAACTTCAGGTTAGCAGCAGTTTACGGCAATTTGCAGGCTTCGCCGAAAACTCCCATAAATTGTCAGAAATTGACGTGGACTTTCTTAGGCAGTGTTCCCCCCATGCCTCCCCCCCATGGAATTCTAGGGGAGGCTTTAACATGTAAATGAACATGCTGTGAGCTATACAAATGCAAATCAGGGTTGCAGGGGGAGTTTTACCCAAGTGACATTTTTCTAAAAGGTAAGAAAATCTCTGATACAAAGAGATCAGGCTAAGTATACTGTAGCCTCTTACATTTTAGCTTGAATTGATTTA
>NW_015150923.1:12659-15580 GCF_000732505.1 Cyprinodon variegatus | reverse complement strand
TGAAACATTTGGTCCCTGAGACAATAACTTCATATTATTATTAGTAGTAGTATCATTAGTAGTGAAACTGATTCATTTATATAATGATCATGTTTTTCAATTCGAGTGATGCTTTATTGATGAAACGGTAGCAGGGTTTTACTTACTCAATAATGAAAATGATCTACATATTCAAGTATATAAGTATTGGCTGAAATAAACAAGTTTGAAATACCAGGAATTTTCTTTAAATGGTTTATTATATGGACAATGAAGTTTTAATGTACACAAACCTGCTTCTGTAAGAAGTAAAATAAAATAGAATAATGTGGGAAAAAAAACTGGCTACTGGTTTAAAATTAAAGCATGCAGTCAAACAGTGACTGTGCAGCAAATCAATGTGATTATTTATTATCTGCAAAATATATTTCAGATTTGGTGTCAATTATCATTAATGTTAATTATTCAATACATTTGAAAAACATTATCATAAATTATTAATTGATAATGTTTTTCCAATTGCAGTGATCTATTGATTAAGAAGCTGTATGAGAGCTTTACTTACCCATTAATTCGTCAGAAAAACAATTCATCTGGGGCGCTAAATCAGAGGAGATAACACTTTTAGACTGACATTGTGAACACATCCCTGAATACCAATCTAAACACCCTCTAGATGGACTGAAATCAAATTTAGGTCTCACCTCTAATGACCTCTAAATTCAGACCAGAACTGGTCTGATTTTACCTGAATTCCATGAGTGTATGGTTATGCAACATATAGATACTAGTATTACATTAACATTACACCGAAAAAAAACTGTAAATAAAGAAATGGTCGGTAATGAGACCTGTTAGGAGAATAAAAAATTTATTTTTTATAAATCAATCTTTGGTTATATGAATCGATCTTTAGGGATGTTATGCTATAAGCTATGATATTCAGTTTAGACATTCAGAACCAATGAGAGTATAAATATGATTTGATTAAATAACATTTTTATCACACCACAAGGGGTCCACTGGGTGGCCAATAAATATATATCATATTTCTATAACAAGAATTCCTATACAATTCTTTAATTTTTTTAAACACAGCTATAATCAAAAATCAGCAAAGACGTTAATATAAATCTGATATAAAGCTGCACAGATTTAATATTTTATGCTTGGATGTGGATTATCTTATGTGCTTTTGAGCCTTTGATTATTTGACCTACCTGAACATTTAAGCACTCTACGGCAAGCTGAAGAGACTTAAAAAAGAAGAAAGAAACATTAGATGCATAGCTGGTGATTGGTTTTAAGCATTTGAAAATGTTTTGACCAACAAAGAAAAGAAATAACTTAAAGATCTTGTTATGATAATGAAAAACATCTATATATACAAGTGTATAAGTATTGACTCAAATAAAAAAGTTTGAAATACCAGGAATTTCCTTTTAGTGGCTGATTTTTAGGAAATTGACGTTTTAATGTACACAAACCTGCTTCTGTAAGAAGTTAAATAAAATAAAATATTGTGAAAAAAAATTAGAAGCAAAAAAACAGGCTACTGGTTTGATATTAAAGCATGCAGTCAAACTGTGACTGTGCAGAAAATCTTTGTGATTACTTCATATCCGAAAAATATCGTTTGAGGTTAGGTGTCAATTATCTTTAATGTTAATTATTTAATACATTTGTCAGACATTTATCAATACATTATTTATTGGTAATGTTTTTCAATTGCAGTGATGTACTGATGATGAAGCTGTAGGGGAGCTTTACTTACCCATACGTGCGGAAGAAAAACGAGCCCTCTTGGGTGCTAAATCAGAGGAGATAAGACTTTTAGTCTGACATTGTGAATACATCCCTGAATACCAATCTAAACACCCTCTAGATGGACTGAAATCAAATGTAGGTCTCACCTCTAATGACCTCTAAATTCAGACCAGAACTGGTCTGATTTTATCAATGTGAGTTGTAATATGCAGTGAACACGAGGACGACTGTTGAAACCTTCTAAATTAGCAAAGACTACAGTTGTATTTGCAGTTGTATTTTTGTGAGCAGCTAAAAACATATTAATGCAAATTTTGGCTAAATGTTATATTTTCCTTTATTTGCAATAAGAGACTCAATTCAGATCATAGGTGATATTTCTGTAAAAATTGAATAAAAGCTGTAGTTAAAAAAAAAAAGTCTTATTTTCATTCAATCAATTTTTTCTACTTCTCTCTCCAGTCAAACTTACTCTAGCTGGCCTATGACAGTTTTTTTTGTAGTAAACTATCTTTAAAGATTCCAAATTAGTACTAATTAACTAACCAACTTACTAAATATAAAATTATAAGTAAGAGTGTTGGGGTTGATCCCAAATGATCTGTAATGAGTGAATTTGGTTCCATTGTTGTTGCAAGAAAAACACATATTTTATGAATAGGAATTGGAAAAAAAAATGTAATTTTGAAATGAAATATTTGGGAAAGTTCTTAATCAAAAAGGTTTTTGAGAAGAACTTTGTAGTTTCCTTACAATAAAAGAGAGAAAAAAGAAATTTTAAGAAAGTAGCACAGTTATTCCTGAAACCTTTTATGATGAAGTTTTGCGATGTTTTATTCTGGACTGCATTTTTTTTATTTTAGTTTACATAATGTGTACTTTGCTAAAAACAACAATGGAAAAAAATAACTAAACATATTGTAACAAATAACAGCTGAAAAACCGAAAAAAGATGAACTAATCCAAGCAGTTAGAGGTAACAATGCTAATAAATTGTGAGTACAATGTAAATCAATGTCACCTATTTCATATTTTATATAAGAATCTCTGAAAGCGTTTCAAAGAAAAGTTTGATAAAACATAAAAAAGATAAAAATATTACTAACGTGAAAAGGTTAAATACAAATGATAAAACCACGAAAATCTGACTTGATCACATCCTGCCCTCCCCACCT
>NW_015150923.1:10143-11434 GCF_000732505.1 Cyprinodon variegatus | reverse complement strand
GTAATTTTGAAATGAAATATTTGGGAAAGTTCTTAATCAAAAAGGTTTTTGAGAAGAACTTTGTAGTTTCCTTACAATAAAAGAGAGAAAAAAGAAATTTTAAGAAAGTAGCACAGTTATTCCTGAAACCTTTTATGATGAAGTTTTGCGATGTTTTATTCTGGACTGCATTTTTTTTATTTTAGTTTACATAATGTGTACTTTGCTAAAAACAACAATGGAAAAAAATAACTAAACATATTGTAACAAATAACAGCTGAAAAACCGAAAAAAGATGAACTAATCCAAGCAGTTAGAGGTAACAATGCTAATAAATTGTGAGTACAATGTAAATCAATGTCACCTATTTCATATTTTATATAAGAATCTCTGAAAGCGTTTCAAAGAAAAGTTTGATAAAACATAAAAAAGATAAAAATATTACTAACGTGAAAAGGTTAAATACAAATGA
This sequence comes from Cyprinodon variegatus, assembly GCF_000732505.1. Taxonomy (NCBI): domain Eukaryota; kingdom Metazoa; phylum Chordata; class Actinopteri; order Cyprinodontiformes; family Cyprinodontidae; genus Cyprinodon; species Cyprinodon variegatus. The sequence goes on along the minus strand of NW_015150923.1, from coordinate 10,983 downwards.
TAAAACCACGAAAATCTGACTTGATCACATCCTGCCCTCCCCACCTCACTTCCCCTTTCAGGTCAATTTTCTGTTTATGATTCATGCTAAGAACAAAATATGAAACTTTCTTCATCTTAACCTGCTAAATGCTGAAAAAATATATTGAAAAATAACACCCACCTCTGTAGAGAGGTGTTGGGATAATTCTGCGCTGTAGAGGTCCTTGAACAGACTCTGGGCTATCTATGTTTATAGCAATGAAGGCAGTAAAGGAGCTGCTCACTCCTGATTGGACACTGAGTTCCACCACCTTTTTTTTTATTTCTTCATCTTGCTGTCCATTGGGTTTCCTTTCCGACTCAAGGGAGCAAATCACGGTGCGAGCAGCCAACCTGTGAACCGTTAACCTGCAGACGGAAAGGAGAGAGATCTTAAGATAGAGCTCAAACAATTTTGCTTAAACACAAACTAAATTCTCTCATTTGCAACTATCTGTCATTTGTAACTCATTTGTAACTCAATTTGTAACTCATCAACTATTTTTTTTCTCTGACTATTCTATGTTTTATTTCAGGAGAAGGTGGGACTATTTTCTTGATTTCTGTAGAAAAATAATGACCACAGATTAAAAACAAAGAAACAAGGCCAATCATACCCTACTGTGGGATTTAATCATCACCCAAATTAAAGTCCACCATGAGCAAAACTAAGGCCCCATCCACACAGACACTTAGCCTCGTGAGACCATCCTGATCTCGCGAGCTTTCAAGTTTTCACTCGCAGATCAGTCTGGAGACTCTCCGTTAAAGAAAATTTGGAACCGTTCACCAAACGAACGTCCAAACAGCGTTGGCTTTG
>NW_015150923.1:5161-9490 GCF_000732505.1 Cyprinodon variegatus | reverse complement strand
CCTTCCCAAAATTTCTTCAACAGAAGGTTTCCAGATGGATATGCGGAGCAAATCCATCTGGCGGAGTCAGGTTAACAGACACTGGGTGTAACCGCAAATGTATTTTGTCGGTTAAGCACTGCATCAAAATGGACGTATGTACATATATAAATAATGCCTGAATGCAGCTGGATAGCTCAAGTCGTAAGTCCTTCATAGTATATAGCTGCTGCCTTAAGCTGGGCGTATACTGTGCGATTTTATTCAATCGTTGCACGCATCTGCTGCTCACACTGTACGACTAAACGCATGGTTTAGTCGTACAGTGTGAGCACCAGCTCACCATTTATGTTCGGCCTGACGCTCTGATGTGATCTACCTGCTCACACTGGGTGACTAAAAACCACATTAGACTCAGCTCCGCAGTGAGATGAAGCTGATCTGTAGCTCTCTATTCTGAAGCCAAACAAATAGAAGGGGGATATTAAGCTCACTATAGTGAACCGTGCTGCCTTGACAATTTGTGCAATTTTGTGCTGATAGTCCTAAAAAGAAAAGGCGACAACCTATTTGGAAAAAGGACATGGCTGCGCAGGCGTGGCTGCTGCGATCCATCAATTTTGCAAACGGAGCTGCATTTCACGCATTGCATCCCTGCCACACTGCTGTGTTTACATCTGAGAGGAGGAATAAAAAGAAGAATCCTTGTTTGCACATGCGCCATGAACGATTTGCCCATGACAGTCAGGAGAAACTCAAACATGTTTGATATTCTCCCGACCTCACAATTCCTGATCAGGAGGCGGTCGTGAGAAGCTGATTGCCGCTTGTAACCCCCGTACATTACACGACTCAGGAGGCACCATCAGGCTTAAAATGCTGGCACGACTCGAAAATCACCCCGAAAGTCGCACAGTGTACGCTGGGCTTTAAACAATAATCTGAAGGAGTTTTACCCAGAATCCTCTGCAGGTTTTAGGCTGAAGTGGAGCTGGTTATTTGAGGGATGACCTGCCAAGCTAAACTTCACCGTCACACTGCCCTCTGTTTTCTCTGAACTCTAAAAAAAAAGTTAAATTCACAAAACATAAAAATAAAATTAAAAAAATCAAAGCTTTATGATATACTTCATATGCAGTAAAGACAAGTGACACTTAAGCAAGAGAGTCAGCAGTGAATCTACCTGTCCTGTAAGTTGAGCATAAATCAGTGACCTCTGACCCTGAAAGATTGTTGTAATGGGAGGAGAGAGAATGGTAGCAGACACTCCCTTTGGTAAATCCCAAGAGACAGAAATATCCTCCACCGCAGGCTGCAGAGCAAACCTGAGTGACTGCATCACCTGTGGTTTAAAAAATAGTTGTGAAATGATTTATTTCAATATAATCATATTCTAATGAGTTGGTTAATTATTAGTCAGATGTTTTTCTTACCTTTGGCTGCATCCTGTCAGTCCCAGTGATGAACTGAGCGTGACCTCCTCCCTCTTTGGCCATCCCGTTGATGAGAGCAGAGCTGGCTCCTTCTCCGATCCCAAAGGAGAAACATCTGCAACACAAGATTTGATTTTAAACTCAATATAACATGAGAACATTATCCAGACTGGCAACCCATGTGTTTATGGTTTCACCTGTGGGAGCCTGAATTCTTCTTAACAAGGTCAATAACTTCTTTGGTGTTTACCACTTCTCCATCAGTAAAGACAAACAGCTGATGGAGGAGAAATCACACGTTACACAGTGTATGAGCTTCAAAGAAAACTGGTAAGATAAACATTGAATGAAAGGGTGAAGAAGTAGAAGTTACTTTAGATTAAAGTGCTAAAGATAAATGGCTAGAGCAATCTTCTTGGTGCAATTAAGTGTAGTTAATTTACCTGTCGAGGGTGTGAAGGAATGCAGGGCTGGCTATAAATGTGTTGGAGAGGTTGAAGAATCTCTGTTCCTCCAAGATCGTCCTCCATCTTTTCAACCTTCTTCAGAGCCTCCTCCATAGTCATCTCATTGTATTCCACGCTCTTACTGCCATGGAAAACAATACAGGACATGTTTAAATTAAAACTTATTTTAAAAAAAAATATTAACTCTCTATGGCACAAAGACAAGTCTATCTGACGTCTTTTTCAGCTGACCTTTGCAAGTCTAATTGATACCAAATTGGGTCCAGACAATGTCTTTGTTCCAAAGTCTTACCCTATACATTACATGTAGAGGTCCACTAAACCAAGTTGTGTTCACTATGTGTTCACTGCCCACTGCATACACATGTCTATAAGGCAGCTTTTCTAGGTTGACTGGAAGGAAAGGACCACTAGTTTTGAACCAGATTCTGGTTCCAAACATGCAAATTGAACAGGAAGATCAGGAAATAAGAGACTTTTTGATGAGCTACACTATAAAGCTTTGACCTCAACACCAGTTCTGACATTTTGAATTTAAAAGCTTCCTGAAGGGGAAGCGAAATGTTTTCAAACTTAGAAACAAAGTCCAGTAAATTGTTTTTTAACTTTTTTGAAATTACTCTCTGGATATTGTCAGGCTGTCGTGGCTGACAGGACTCTTCATCATTGCGTTGGGGACATTGCACCTACACTGGAAGACTGGGGTGGTGTTTCCCCTGCATAAGAAGGGGCACCGGAGGGTGTGTTCCAAACAACAGTGGAGATTTCTCAGTGCTGGAGAGGAGTCTGACTAATAGTCGAGCTTCAGCTTCAGGAGGAGCAGTGTGTTTTTCGTCATTATAAGAGGGATATTTCCCTAACCTATCCACTTGGACACAACAGTTTTGGCGACGAAGATAGCTAGCAGAGATAATTGACTTTTTGAAGACTAATTTTGTGCCGAAGACAAATTTTAATTGCAGAAAGATATAAGTTTATTACAAGAAACATGCAAGGCAACAAGTCCATACAGTAAGGGAGAACATGACAAGTTTAAAGAAGCCAAAAGTCAAAGGTTTGGAGCTTTGTGACCTCTTGTGGAGTGTAACATATACTAAAGACCTCACATTAGGAGCAGCATATGATGTGGGACTAGCTCATGAGGTCTCCATACAGAAGTCCCAGCAGTGGTCCCAGAAAACATTTAAGGTGAATATTTCCAAGACTAGCACAAGTAAGAAAGAAGATTGTGATAAGCCATGCTAATAGATGTGCAGGCTATGGACAGATTGTTGATTGAGTAAGAAGAAATAACACATTGCAAAAGTCAGCAGATCCAAACAAGATCGAGAGAACGAAATACATTGTCCACTCCCGCCAAAATGTGAACATTCTGGTTCACATCTTGGACAAAGAAGATAGGTGGTATGAGAGGGGTGTGAAGGAAGCCATCTAGGTTAATAAAGAAAACCCAACCTTAAGCAGAGAGGGTGGAATCAAAAACATACAATTCAGCAATTGAGTTGACTCTTTCCTGCTATCATCGCAACCCCCACCCCCTTACAGGGGAACAGAACACCTCGCCGTGTTCATCCAGGCAAACAATTCCCTTTAACAACCCCCCAATATGAGACATAGACAGGTATTAGGTATTACAGGCTAACAAATAAACCAACCGTCTCCTATCCCAAAGGAGCGGACCTGTTCGTCCGGCTCAATTTGCATGTTTTCTAAGCCAGAACAAGGCTCTGTTTTTGGTCCATTCTATAAATCCTGGAACTCAACGCTATTTCTGACATTTTAAATTGAAAAAAGCTTTCTTGATGGGAAGTGAAACTTCTTCAAACTTGAAAACAAACTCCAGTGGAATATTTTTTTTTTCTTTTGGAATCACTTTGATTTTAGGGCTAACTTGAGTGAAGAAAGGAAGGTACAGACTACATGAAGATCAGCCAGCTAATATCAATACCTACTCTAGCTTCTGACCCTCAGCCTACAGGAGTCAAGGAAGAGAAGACCAAGCTAAAATCTTGGCTTGTCACACAGTACCAGGCAAGTAATTTAAAGGATATAGCACTGTTTTCAGGGAAAGCTGAAAAGGAGAACAATGACTGTGAAATTGACATTTTAAAACCATATTATGTATACATAAGAGTTAATAACAAGCGTTTAAAAATGGAAGTAGTCACTGGAGCGCCTGTGTCAGTTGCCCGTACAGACACAAATTTAGGAAGCAAATCATTGAGACTATTGAGTACCATTGCTCGTACTCGTTGTCTCCCGCTTTATTCGAAACCCGGTCGCGGGGGCAGCATACTAAGAAGAGAGTCCCAGACTTCCCTCTCCGCAGACACCTATTCCAGCTCTGTTGGGGGAAGCCCTAGGCGCTCCCAGGCCAGCCGAGAGACATAGTCTCTCCAGCATGTCCTGGGTCGTCCCCTCGGCCTCCTCCCAGTGGGACATGCCTGGAA
>NW_015150923.1:0-1424 GCF_000732505.1 Cyprinodon variegatus | reverse complement strand
AGACACACAAAACATGCACTTGTTTTAAAAATTATCCATAAATCAATACTGAGAAGAAACTAAACAATCAAGCTTAAATAGATGCATACCTGCTTCCTTCCTCTCAGTGAGCAGACCACAGTGGTTCATCATCATTCCTGAAAGAAAGAAGGAAGAGACGTGGAAAGATGGTAATAATGAAAAAAAGACATTTCTGGGAAATGACGGCGCTTTATGTAAATGCTTATAAAATGTACGCATGAATGCATACTGTGCAAAAATCTAAACTATACAAACTGGGATCAAAATGAAATAAAAATCTTTCTTTTGTTTGTTTTATAATGGATTAATCTAAGCAGTAAAACGAGCGTCAGAACAGAATAAATAAATGTAGACACAGATGAGCAGAAAACTTACCAGTGAGAACAGAGGCTGTATAAAAACAAACAGAGTTAAAGTTCACTGCGGGTCTTTGTTTCTGTGTCAGACTGTTGAGAACAGAATTTGTGAACGCCGGTCTACTGTATAGTGCGCTCTATTTCCTTAAAACTGGAACTGAATAGGTGGAGCTTATAGATCAGGGGACGTTTTAAAAAAGTGAAAACACTTTTCCATGTTTCATATCATTTTCTGTTAAACTATAAGTCAAGTGATTCCAACAACGGGTTTCTGCTGTCTTTAGAAATCCGAAACTGCCTTGGGGAAAACTATCAACGTCACCACTAGTCATTCCCTGCACACTTGTTTATCTTGGGACAGCTGCAGTGGCATGGAGCTGCCACAAGGTGTCACTAAGCCGGCGGATCACCTGACGCACTATTTGAAACGGTTTGATTTCGGGGTTATTTAATTCTGGTGCTTACTTTCAATCAATGATGTTTCAAATTCACATCATTTAATAAACATTTTTTAATAATTCAAAAAAATGTATAACTTTGTGTGAGTGTTTTTTAATCATGATAAGCAAAACTAATGTGATATGAAAAAAAAAAAAAATCACATGAAAATAGGCTGGCACACTTATGAAGTCAGTTGCCATTGTTTGCCACGATAATGCCAGAGGATGCCAGGATGCTACCAAGATGCCCGACCTGCTGTCAAGGCCTTCAACATCCCACAGCAGCTACAGCTGTTTTTGTGGAATCAATGATTTTGTCAGGATAGTTTGAGCTACTGACTGTTAGTAAATAAGTACTTTCAACTGATTTCATTGTTGTTTTTGAATTAAATATGAAGTGACTGTATATTTCAGATGTAAACTATATGTCCTGATAGTGTAGTAGTATGTATATGATGTGCTGAAAGGATGCCAAAGACTTACTGCTCAAACAGTTGTTTGATTATAGTGTGAGAGCTTACCGTGATTTATTACAACAAACCCCCCCCCAAAAAACCCCCCACTTAAAATACACTGTTACATGTCCACAGGATGCCAAATGTGTGTG
>NW_015150922.1:663386-688932 GCF_000732505.1 Cyprinodon variegatus | reverse complement strand
AAATAATTAGCACTGTGTAATATATTTCTGATGTTGCGATCAGCCAATGAAAATTTTTATACACATTCATTAGGTGTTTGTTTTTCAGCTAAACTGTATTGTAGCCAGCGTTGGAGCAATCTTCATCGTAGACGGAGCTGAAGCTGCCTTGAAAACTAAAAGAAGACAGAATATATGGGAGAGATACAAAATCCATGATTAAATATTGTTCTCCTTAAAGGATGAACTCGACTTACAGGCCCAGTTTCAGGTTGATTCACAAGGTTCTGATGCTCGAGTAAAATGCCTGGACTGAGAAGGCTGCATGGAACTGGAACGGCTTTGAGAAACGTTGCTGCTAAACAAAGTCATTAAATATACAAAAACAGAGGAGGGAGCACAAAGACCGTTTAAAGCTTAATTTTCATGGGCTGATGGATTTAGTTACAACACTGCATAGAGTGAACTATAATTAGTACTGTATGTCCTTGAAATGTGTATTTACACTTTGTGTAGGAAAATAAAATGATCTGCCAAGGGATTTCTTTTTTGCACCTAAAATAAATCAAGTGAAATATATATAATTATCTTGTTTTAGGGGCTAAAATTAAGGCTACTTATGCTCTAATTTTGTATTAATTGTAAAATACAATTGTATTTTACAATTATTACATAATTGTACATTTTTCCTGTGAAGTCTGCAGCTATTATAAGTACAGAATCTTCCATAACAATTGGTAAAACTATATTTTTTCGTTGGATCTGCTGCAGTCAATTTAGAATGAAAGTGGTGTGTCTTCTTGAACCAGGCTTTCCCATTAAGACACCAAGAGTCATGATTTTGAAAGGGACAATTGCTTTTCTTGATGACTCTCCTGTATTTGACTTATGAAGCAGCACTGTTCCACAAGTGGGTGGGCAAAGGTAGACCAGTAACTTCAAGTAACTTCAACTGGCAACACATGACACAAAGGTCAGGCATTAAAGTCGTAGGAAAGTCATATCTAAATTTCAAATAATTCTGGCTTAAACATGTATATAAATCAACTCTTTATCCGACCATATTGTCCCAAAAGTTAAAAAATTTATATTTAAAAAAAATCCTGTCTTAAAATCTGTGTGTGTGTGTGTGTGTGTGTGTGGTGGGGTATAGTTATATACCAAAATTCAGCCAATCATATATCAACGGTTATCTGTCAATCAAATTTTTTCGGTCATAGCATTTTGATTCATATTTTGCATCAACACTTGAAATAAGACTCATTTACTTTACCATTGAGTTACATCCCAGTGCTCACGGGGATGGATGTCTGTGTCTTCGGGAGGCGTAGAGCTAACAGAAATGGCAGCGTTGTGAGGCAAGGGCTCAAACATGGACGGCTGTAAGCCTTCTACACCAAACCAAGTTTCTGCTGCCCTTGCGTCCTCTTCCACAACAACTTCGTCCCCGTGAACATTTTGCTTGCGAACCTTCCGCCACAACAACCCAGCCCCCTTGATAATCGACCAATCACATTTACTTTATTCCCTCGTGTAAAGTTGGGCACCACTCGGGAGAATTCGGAACTGCCACCGTTGGAACAGCCGCTTCCGTATGACTTTAAAAGATAAAAGTAGCTCAGTGATGGCTCTGAGAAGTGTTTTTATCAGTTCAGAAAAGCAGCAACCTCTGTGTGTCTTTGGAGCTGATTTGCTTCCTTAGTGTATTTTGATACCAACACTTAAATGCCTAGGCTGCAGAAAACAGTCTCCCTAGAGACTAGGCTACATTCACCCAACTGCACCACAGTATGTGCTTTGTGTGTTGTTTCCGATTTGAAATGCTTAGTATCATTATCACTTATTGTTTTTTTTCAGCAAGGTGTGACCAACACGTCACAGAAACAGGTGGGGGAGGGGTTAGTGCTATTTGCCACTGCATTGTACAGCTATAGAATATTAGTCAGTCTCTAAGAATTACCTACTTATAATTATCTGGCAGACATTCACTAAAAGAAAAGAGTTTTAAACAGCCACGGTAAACTATGACTACATGACCCTTACCAATAGTATCTCATTAAGTTTAGTCTCTTCTATTTCTAAAACACAATTACAGGAAATAAAAGGAAATATTCCCATGTATTTGTTGATTATCAGATTTTATGTTAACTATTTTTACAATATATTGTATTATTGTATAAATTGTATTATTGTATAAATTGATGAAATATAGAAAATACTATATAATAAAACAGAAGGGGATCCAATTTTTTCAAAAAGATCATAGGCTAGTAGGTCCATCGACATACCACTAGATTAAGCAGATTTAGAATCCACCTAAGTAGTTTTCAGAAATTCTGAAACAATTATATTGTATAGGAATCGATTCTGTTCTTTAGTTCCAGACATTCAAATGCTCAATGTTCTTCTTTTAAAATGCCAAGGCAAAACAATTTTGCAACCAACATAATCAAAAACAGCAAGAAGTCTTGGTAGCCAAATTCCCTCTAAGATAGTCTAACTGCTATGGAAACCCAACATGATCTAATGTTTTGTCTCAGATCATTGTCAAATTGAATCCAGTGTGTTTTGACAGTTATTATATATTGTTAACTTCTTTTATAGCTTGTTTCTGCTGTTAAGCCTAAACCAGTGGTCTTATAACAATATGTTTTCCTCTCTCCCTCCTTGTCTCCCCTTATTTTGCCCCTTCTTTTCTCTTCTTTCTTTGTGCAGTTTGACGTACTCAAGAACTTCTTAAGGTAAGATCCATATTTTTTATGTTTTCCTTCTGTTCCTCCTACCCTTACATTTCACCCACAAAAACCACATGCCGTCAACAGTCAGTACAATGTGCGAATGCATCAGTAGAAGATGTGGGGCCTCAGAACTTATTCTGCTCGCTGCGACAACAATAACGCTGTAAGGATAGCAAAGAGAATGAGTGGCGGGGAGCTCTAACGCTGCATCAAATGTGTCCCAAACTGAATCAGAAGTATTACACTTTTTACTGAGACACTTGCAACATGTTTGCAATATTTGTCACTGTGTTCCATTTAATATTTTTAAATCAAAATGATAGATCATGAATTTTTGCTGTAAATCTGAACAATGTTTGAGAGTCTTGTATTATACATCCATCCCTTTCCTTGGGGTCTTAAAACCGTCAGAGTCTGTTATTCATAATAAGGTCCACCAGGGAAAAACTAGAGCAACAAAACTTTTTCAGAAAGCAACGACAGTAGTAATATTTATGGAGTGCAGTTTTTAGCGGTTCTATATCTCATGCTTATTGCTTTCAGGCTGGGATGCTCTGTAATAATGCCAGTAGACTTACAACAGTTTCAAAAGAAAATTAAATGCACCACACTGCTATAAACTGGCTCTGACCTTGTGTTTGGGCACACAGGGTTCCTTTGTAATATCTGACTGCAGCGTAACAGTGTGAGCCTGGGCAAACTGGGGTGTACATGTTGTGCTTTTTTGTTACTAGTTCAAAGTCTTTTATTTTACTTCCAAATTATTTTAGACAGTAGATGTACATTTTTTCTAACTTTATCTGTGAAGCCTGTTTGGTAAAATGGTAAAAAAAAAAAAAAAAAATGAAACAGGTTAAACAGTGATTAAGGTTTATAAAAAAGTATAATTATAAAAACATAAACAGTGTTCTAAAAAAAAGGAATATCATTGAAGTCTATTCAAAAAACACAGTTAGTGAAGGGAAATCCTTTTTTTTAAAAAGAGTTATTCCACAAAGAAGGATAGTTTTCAAGTGCTAATTTCTGTTCATTTAGATGATGAGTTACAGCTACTGAAAACCTACAATTCAGCTTCTCAGCAAAGTTAAATGTTAATAAGTACTATGGAAACAGATCTTAGGCATATTTTCAATATGTAAGAATCTGCCTAGCCTTACCTGATCATTCCGGCAGCCGCATAGTCTCGATCCAGCCTTCTCCTGCTCTGGAAGCCTCCTAATTTGCCAATTGCATTCAAGACTTTCCTTTTGAAGCACCTCTTTGTATTTCTATCTGTCATAAAACCAAGCTGCAACCCATCTCCGGCCCCTTCACTACCCCGATCTACCTGCTTCTTTAATCAGCTCCCCTTTTCCTTTATCTCCAGTCCACTTCCGGGGGAAGATATCTCTCCTCTCATAAATCTGCCCATTCTATCATCATCAGCAATTCTCATCTCTGTTTGCCACTGAGATCTGAGCAACAATATTTTTTATATTCATTCACATCAATAAATTCACTTAATGCCTCATCAAGTTCCAAAAGATTTTAAATAACAAATATTGAGACTCTAAAACATATCCGTATGCTGTACAGTAAATGCACGTAAAAGTTCAGCTGTATCAATGCTGTGCAGTTTTGATTTAGTCAGTTTGAGAATCTAAAGTGTTAAATGTTGCGTTCACACCGAACACATTTTTGGCATCAAAAACCCTAACACCAAAATGTGGATGCTGCGTCAAATGCTGGTCATCTCGCTTTGACGCATCGATTCTCTGGATGCTTTGGTTGTTTCAGGGCAGTCTCAAAAATCCACACACAAATGCAGTGAAGTTTTAAGACCACTGGACCACTGGTGTAATTTAATTTATAATAGTTTATGAACCAGAAATACTTTGGTGAATCTTGTTCTGTGCATGTGTGGATCTTGTGTGCTTGCGTGAATCATTCCGTGCATGTGTTGGTCTTGTCCTGTGCATGTATGAATCACATATTTGTATTTCTGAGAATTGAGACCGATCTAGCTCCATATAAAGAAATTACATCAGTTAATCCTGTGGAGCTGAGCAAGAGCAGAGAGGAAGCTGGGAGCGCAGAGAAGAAGCAGAGAGCATTTTGTCAGAGATGAGTGCACCTCAGACCGTTTTTTTAATGAGGGATTGCGAGTTTAAACGATGCACATTGTTCTCACTACACACGCAGTTCTGTGGCACCACAATTACGGCATCGATGTTAAGCAAAAGAACATGAAATGCAAAGTTTGTCTGAAAACTTTCAGGATTACCCAAAGTAACACATTCAACATCCACCACCTACACCACAACCATGCTGTTGAGTCCAAAGATGTGCAAAAGGCTCCATTACCTCTGCAAAAAAATGTTTGCAGAAGAGGTAACATTATTCTTCTGTTCAATGACCCTTTGTTCAATGTTTTAACCTGAATGGGTACAAGACTTGATATTTAATTAAAATTACTGTAATATGCAATGTGATTTATTCAATAAATAAATTATAAATTGATCAGGTGCATTTCCTATACATGCCTTTATTTCTGATAGAGGAGTTGAAGCTTTATCTTGCATTCATCATTATCAAGTTCAAACTGACCAATTTATTATGATATTTATTTGAGGTATTATCATCCAGCCCTATTCCGTAGCTACAAGCAAGAGCAGCTTGGCTTTGTTTACTTTCATGAGTTACATTACAGTTCAGGATGCTATTATGGCCACCTTCTGCTTATAGGTGTTGTTTGGTCCACTATTTCCTATTCTCTTTTTCCGCAATATAGATTCTTCATCAGGCATGGCTAAAGCAGTCATACCATGATTATTTAACTGGGGTGTGGTTCTTTTGACAGTGGGGGCAGGTCCCAACATCTCCATAAAGTTTGAATTCAGCTTTCTGAAATGGTTCAGTGCTATATAATCAATATTGATTCTATTACTCCTGAATAATTTTACAGATTTTTTATGACAAACCACATTAACTTTTATCTGAGAAGGGGAACTTCCCAAAACATCAATCATGTTGCTCCATAGCCTTAATAGTTAACATCTCAGATTTTTTTCCTTCAGTAAAGGAATGGCTTTACACAATGAATATAACTGTTGTATTCCTTGTTCTGACAATGCAAGCAATCGCTATTGAAGCTCTGACCCCAGCCATAGACAGCACCTTGTAAATTCAGTTCATGCTTCACGCGTCCAAGAGACCTGCAGATCCAAATTATGTCATTTTGGGGTTTCACCTCTCCACATGGTGTCAGTATTAACAGTAAACCTAAGAAAATTTGTACATATGCAGACAGATTTGGGCAGAAAAACATGGTGAGTGAGCAACAGCTCCTACTGGCGAGAGTTTGCTAATTTAAACATATAAAGACATTCTGTGATTTAGCTCATAAATGCAACCTCTATTAACAGATTGTTGTAGGAAAAGTATAAAAGCTGTGTCAGCTGGCTCCTTTTCTGTGCCTATTGTTTCCAAGCATTACTCAACCTTAAGGCAGCCTGTGTACCTCAGACCTCAAACCAAGTTTTCTGTCTTGTGGGAGGGTTTTATGGTGTCAGTGACTGTTTGCTAAACAACTGTCAAGCCACCAGTAGTCTGCATAATTTTGCAGGCAAAAAAGTATATTTTTTATTAGAATAAATGTTGAGTTTTTGTGGGACGTAACCTATAAAGATTCAAATGTACAGCATGAGGGATGTGGACACCCTGCATTTAATTCTATTAGATGTCTTTGATTTCTGACCTTTTGATCTTAGCTCCGTCTTCTCTCTCTTCTTTCTGTGGCCATGTCAGAATAACGTAAATATAATCTTTCAGAAACATAAAGCTCTTTAAAGTCATAATAAATTAACTTTCTGAACTTCTCAACTAGGAAAGGAAATGAGTCATAATTATTATTTTCCAATTCATCACAATTCACTTGTGAATTAACAGTGTTAAAAAAAAGAATAAAAAAAAAAGAAAAACCAAAGCATTCCCGAAATGTAAAATTGAACCATTTTGTTCCTGTTTTATTTAATTCTGTTATATATTCTTTAGGCACCAATAGATTAAGTTTTTTTTTTTTCAACAATTTTCTTTTTATCTTTAAGAAGTCGCTTACCTGGAGACTCATCTTTTTAAGGTTCTAGGATTCTGCATTTATAATCTCCACACTAATTGTAGTTTTGCTGCAGTTCTGCTGCAGCATCTGCATGCACTGGAGAAAGTGCAAGGAAAACGAGAAAAATGCTGAAGACATATATTTATGAGCAAAGTAGATCCTCTAGGGACGGTTGAAACGTAAAGGTGAGCATATTTATTATCACAAGCAATGGATGAGATTTCTGTTCAATCAGTCAAATTTCTGTGAGAGATGATCACCTGGTCTCCTTATAGCCCATCTGCTGGGCTAACACACAGGAGGAATGACTGGGCAGGTGAATTCAATCCTCTCTAGATGAGTCAGTCGCACTGGTTAAGTTTGTTTAACTGTGCTTTAGGGCAGTGCTGATGGCGAAGGATTCTATGGTGAGTTGATCATTAAAATGTTTGAAAGAAATAACTTTAATGAAATAAAAACATATTTGTGGAGCAGTGGTAAAGTTAAAGAAATATGACTTCATCATTATGATAAAAATTGATTATGTTAAGTACTGCGGTCTGTGCAAGTAGTTTAGCTAATTAGGCTAAAGATGGAAAAATAGAGTAGTTGAGAATCCTTTCGTTGTCTGTTTTCTAGTAAAATATCTCATGGGAATACAATATTTTTGACCAAAATATTAATTTGTTAAACTCGCAAAAACGAACTATAAGACCCTTTATTTTTCCCAGTGGTGGGCTGTGAGGGCGTTCAAGGCCTTCACTGCTGGGCTAAAATCAATCAGAAACACTTACCTACTTCAAAACCTAGACTTTAGTTATTTTCAAGCGTATTAATTTATTCCAAACAATCCATTCTCTTCATTTTGTAGCTTTTCTCTTGGCTGCACTGCTTTCTTTACATTTACGTGGTTGCTACATTTTTTTTTATTGAATCTGAACTACTGGTGATGTAAATGGTACTGAGCTGTGGTTATAGAGTAGAGAATTGCATTTGTCTAAGTTGGGCTTCTTGCTTAATCGATCTATGTAGCCACCCTCACACTAATATTCCTCTCAATTATCTGCGCTTGTTGCATTTCACATCTTAATACCATTTGGGGTTTCAGTTACTAAATTGCAAAAGTGGTGATAATAACCCCTTGACACCCATTGTTGGAAAAAAATAAATAAATAAATAAAATATATATATATATATATATATATATATATATATATATATATATATATATATAATTTACAGTTTACAAAGACAAACAAAGAAAAACTCTGTAAGTTGGCACAGCTTTGTTCCGTACATTCACTCTTTAGATTAGGTCATTATTCTGGGTAGCTTTCTGTGGCTCAACACGTAAACATGGCCAAGCAGTACTGTGAGATATCATTCATAATCCCATCAAAATTGTCAAGCCTGTGTTAATCTGTTTTTACAGGGAAATTAAACGCAGTCTTGCTCTAGCTTCTGAAGAACAAGCATGACCAGAGGCCACCTAGATGTTCTACCAAAAGATCTTTTTTCATTAAAATACTATTTTTTTAGAAGTGAAGTGTGTCTGGAAAAATAGTTGCTCTTTAACTGTGAGCCAGTGATATGAAGGGGAAGCCTCTAAGCTTTTTTGTTTTCAACAAATGTCCATATTTACTTTTAAGGAGTCTATGATTAATTGAGAATAATGGAAAACCAAACGAAGATTTCTTGTGTGAAGAAAACCTGACCATTAAACCAATTCTAATTCCAACAATGAGTGAGGATTTTTTTGAAGAAGAAGAAGAAGAAGAGGGATAAGAGAGAAATAGTAAGCTGTTCTTATGTGTTAGTGTTACAGTCTGTTTGTGGAAAACATCTTACAGCACACACAGCATATGGAGTCCAGACCAAATTAAATTTTATCAAAAGGTTTTACTACTTTACACCCCCTTTTGAGACAATAATAGAACTGGGAGTCTTGGTAAAATAAGCGTAAGAGTGGAAGATGTCACAACCAGCCAGCAGTTTACTGTCAGATTTAGGTTTCTCCGTTCACCCTGTCACAAAAACGAGAACACAGCCATTGGCTCTGGGACCAAACAGCAATTTCACAACAACATTGCCTTCAGGTGCAAAAGATGGTATCTATTAAAGAAGGAGCAGGAATGAGGCCGCAAGTGACACCAACAGTAAGATCATTCTCTTTTTCAAACCCCATCCAGCTAATGTAGAAAACACAATTGGTAAGACACTCATTCATAAAAGTGACTCAGGGAAATGTCATACAGAGAAAATTAATAAAGAATTTTTCTTGTTCTGACTGACAGCTTTTGACCAGATATCCTACTATGCATACCGTTCCCTTGAGGAGAACTTAACAGGCAACCTTACTATTATTTTTTTTATTTTGAGCTGTCCCAGTGAGCAGTTTTGATCCATACTAGAGTCCTGCAATGAGTGGAAAAATTGGACCACAACTGTGTTCCAACCAGTTTTTTCTACAGTTGTTCCCATTTAAATCTCCGCCTGGACCTGTGAGTAATAAAGCTTGACCCAACCCTTGTTCACTATATATACACAGAGTTGTTCATTTTCATTTAGGGCTTTGAGTCAAAAACTGCTTTATTTTTGTAGTTTCGGTGATCTACCGTCCTAACAACAGAGGTGCAAGCACATAGCCTGGTGTTCAGATGCCAGTGCGCTCTGCCCTTAAAGATGACCAGCAGTAAACATTTTTATTTGTTAAAATAAAAATCTCATTTCTGTCAGTTATGTAGCAACAGGCCTGATTCAGCTCTTCAACCCAATGTCCTGTGTTGGCTGTTCTAATAAAACTATATTGCAAACTCTGTCATTTACTATGACCTTACAAAAGCTTTTATATGGAAATGTAATGCATATAATATTTGCCTTTTTAAAAAAGACTTAAAAAGGAAAATATATCAAGACGAACTCTTGGCGCATTTATTTGAAGAGGAACATATGACTTTTTTTCTGCTTTTTTTTTCATTTTCATAGTACCTGAATAGGCCCCTTTTAAGCTTTTCAAGGTGGATTGCTGAACGTTACTTGTAGTTTGTGATAAAATTTTACAAAGAACATGTCTTAAGTATGCTGATGATTATTTATCAGCATTACATAACCATTCAAGGTAAACAATAATTGAATATATGTAAGGCTCTAATTATGAGCTCAATTTACAAAACATATTTTCCAAGAAAATATATTATCAGAACATGTCTGTAAGCATTCTTAGCCAAACATAAAACAATCAAATTAGAGGCAACTGGAATTTCACTGTTTTTGGAGATGTTTTTGAGACGGATCCAGAAAGACATCAGAAGAGGATTCGCTTTTGAGTCTGATAATAGCTAGATGTACGTTTGTCATTATTCAAAGTTGAGCTTGTATACATGACAGCTTTTTGTTGCTCAGTCCAGATCAGACTATTAGATAAATGACCGTGTGTATAGACTTCCTGTTGAATTTGCATAGTGGGTAGCATGCCTGCCTTGCAGCAAGAAGGTCTCGGGTTCGATTCCCAACCCAGGGTTTTTCTGAGCATCCGTGGGTTCACTCTGGGTACTCCGGCTTCCTCTCACAGTCCAAAAAACATGACTGTTACTGTAGGTTAATCGGCTTCTCTAAATTCTCCTTAGGTATGAGCGTGTGCGTGAAAGGATGTTTTTCTGTTTTGTATTGACCTGTCTAGGGTGTACCCCGCCTCTCGCCCATAGACAGCTGGAGATACAATAGGCACTTTTGCATGACAGAAGATGGATGTATAGCTCTGTTTCGTTCCCTGTTTCAGTTTATGCTGCAGTGTTATAAATGGTTAAATATGAGAGTATGTTCTGTTGCTCTGTATCATGATTTAAATACTTAACACTTACACTTAAAGGCATTCCCATTCAAAGTGAAAGGCTTTAGTGCAGCTTCGTGTATAATCTATTATATTTCTGATGCTCCACATATTTTACCCTGCCTTATTCAAAATTTATATTTCACCATTCGAAGTTTCCTTGTTGTGTTATTTTTTACAGATATGTCTGGAAGATTTTCAAAGATTTAAAACTGCTTTGTTTAACTTTGCACTGCTCCTCCCTGCTGAGGGTAACAAATGTTTTGTAAGATATTCTCACTTTTGAAGTATTATTAGCTTCAATGAATTACAAATATCTAATCTGGCTATTCTCTCTAATGTTTGTGCAGCCTGGTGCTCAGTAAAATTAATTACTCATTAGCACTGTTGCATCAGAAACAGTCCTGTAAGACACATTTTCTTTTAACTCAACTTTAATCTGTGTGTTCGTTAAAATTTGATCAATACATTTATACCAAATCAGAGACTTGGTATAAATGTAAGACTTTTTTATGTAAGAGAAATATGCTGTTGTGGGAATATTCCTGCTGAATTATCGATAATCCAAATCATAGCTGTCATGTATGTAAAAGATTTGTGCTACCAAGGAAATCCACCTCTAAAACAAATAATGTTATTCTGAAAAATATTGAGATTCTGATAAACAGCATAAAAAAAACACAACTGGTGGAGATGGTTAATCTTGTTGTTGTTTAACAATCAGTATTTCCCCCCCTTTCTATCACTCAAAAGCTGGCACTATGCAGTTACTGTTTATGATCTTAAAATCTATGGATTTGGACAACTTCTCTTTATGTGATTTGTAACACAAAACAGCTTTCAATCCTTAAATAATCATGTAATAAATATTTGAAAACATATTTTAGTGAGAGTGATGGGACAACAAGTCAAGATATCTGTAGACTACAATTTATCTATATAGATATAATCATGATTTAGATTGATAATAACAATAAGCAGAAAATGAAATTAGAATTCTTAGCTACACATGCATATTAAAAGGCTACAACAGGCTATAAAATAGGACCCCAGTATAAAAAGCATGTCAAAAGATGTTAGTTTATGACATCATTACAGCAAAAGTGTTTGGCACATTACTTAAAAGAGCCACTGGTTGTTATTACTTAACCCTAAAAGTAACTGAGGTAATAAATCGGTTACTATCACAGTTAATAATCAATCAAAGTAATTAGTTACTAGGCAACTAACTGTCGCTATAACTACAGTATATAGCTTTAAATAATATTAGATACAAATGGGAGTTTTTATCAAACATATGGTGTTTGATATTAATTAGAAAATTAAATAATTAATTAATGAAAATGATTACATCTCTAAAAATACTGTTTGTTATCTACACCATTTTTGCCTGTGTAGTGAGGAAAAGCAAAATTAAATAATCAAGCCAATTCAACTATTATAACATATATAAACAAACATGTATATGTTTGTTCAAGCAATAACTCTTGAAAACAACATGGCAGCGGTGGATTTAAACACGTGACATATATCCAGGTGCTCATCACCGCAGACTAAATGCAAAAAGTCCTCAGTCTCATGAATCAGAATATGCTGCACCATCATTCTCCAACTACTTCCAGTCTTCTTCATTATCTTCTTACAAGGCAGTAAGGTACATATGCAGATAACGTAACTCATGAGACGCAACAAAAAAGAATAATCATTTTGATGCGATCCATTATCCAACCAATCAAAGCATTTTTTATCAAAAAGCATGAGTCTTCATTTCGAAATTGCAATGTTTCCATTGAACAAATTAATTTTCCTAATTATAATTGAAGCCATTTGATGGATAATGGAAAAGCACCTGTTCCAGAAAAATAGAGGACTGTTTTCAATAATGTCTGTATAAAAACAACAGCTGGTTTTACCATACAAGTGGATTCAGTAGAACACTAAGAAAGTAAAAAGCAAGTTATTAGGGAATTTTGTTGGTTATAGTCTTTGTTCTTGGCTATATTGAGTAAAACACAGGAATATTTAGTCTCTCACTTTAATGACCTTCCAGTTTAGGAATACTGAGATTAATGTTGCAGATCCAACCACAATCATATCATATCTCTCCTCTCCATCTGGGTGAGCAACCACTATGGTTTTGGTAAACTCTATGCTTTAGAAATGACAAACTTTCCAAAAAGGTAATAAATATATTACAAAGAAGTATTCACTTTGCTGGCATGTGTATTTTTTACCCATGATTTTAGGTGTAGGGTCTGGCATCTCAGCTTTGTGATTCTTTGATGTGATGCAGTTTTACTCTGAAATTGAGCTGAATATTTATCATCCATGAGGAAAAAATGTCTTTCTATACAACTTGGTTCTTCTCTCATGGTGTATGATGTACTACTGTAGGGTTCAGTTTAAAGGAAAAATGTTTCTTTGGAATACAAAAAATGTGAATGAAGCTCAGTAATGACTCTCTGAGCCTGAAGGGGAATATTTATGAAATCATTTACATCAAAACTTTCTTTCATAAGAACATTTTGTCATAATTTCAGCTGTTTAACCTTCAAATGAGGACTCTTTATTACTTCATATACATTTTAAAATGTAAATGCACTGCTATCCACAAAATGCAGTTCATAACATTGGTATCGTGATGAAAATAATGACAAAACATCAGCTTAACTACGGAGAGAATTAGAGTAATGCCAAAAAATCTTGAGGCCAATCAGAATTCAGTTGTTCATGTATATAAGTTGTCCATGTAATGATGGTGAATCAAGCTCTGAAGGACTGAAATCTTTTAGTTTGAACTTTTATGGTGGTTTTATGTTTCCGTGGGTCCCATCTAAGGATGTCCTTTTTTGTATTTTATTACCTCCACCAAAGGGAGTAGTATAGTTTGTGTGTGTGTATTTGTCTGTCTGTCTCTGCACATGATAACTTGAAAAGTTATGAACGTATTATAATGACATTTTTACCAAAGGTACACTTCAGTCCAAGGAACAATCCATTAAATTTTTGTGATGACCCACATCATAATCCAGATGCAGGAATGTTTTAAATGATTCTTTAACAGGATTTGGCGGAACAAGCAGTCCCCCCCTCAAACCATCGGGTGGCAGCAGTGACTATTGGCAGCTTTAACATCAGACTCAAAAAAGTTCAGAAGTATTATACTGAAGACAAAAAACACAGGCATGATGAGCCATGCCTGTGTTTTGAAGTCTCGATCTGCTGATCAAACGAAAAAGCAGAGTAAATAAAAAGGTTAGAGCAGAAAAAACAGCGGAGGCTGCAGACACATGCTTTGCCTGGTATACAAACTAATGAAATGATTGCTACCAAAGGTGCATCTCATGCCAAGGAGCAATTCATAAAAAAATTGGGAATGATCTAGACCAGGGGTGCTCAAATCCAGGTCACAATAAGGGGCAAAATATGCTGCTTGGCAGAGGTCTGAGCTCTCAGGTCGCTTTTCTAGTTTATATGTGTTTTTACATTACTATATGTGAATTCTGAGCTAGTGTCCCTCAAAAATTTCACTATGCTTACATAATGACAAAAGGCATCCTAAATTCTCTTAATGCTTTGGCACAGCTACTGCAGTTTGCTTTCTAAACAGCAGGAGTCACTGCTTTGAAAAGTACTGCCACTAGACAGCAGGAGTAGCCGCAGAAAGAGAATCCTGCAGTTCATTCACAAAAATGTTTTCAATTACTTAGAAACCAATCCTTAAATATTCTAGCTGACCTTGTGATATATATATATATATATATATATATATATATATATATATATATATATATATATATATATATATAATATATATATATATATATATTTTTTTTTTGCAAAAGAACAAAGTTTTCATCTAATTAGAAGGAAAGTAGAGACTTATCACTCACAGTATTGAAACAAAGTCTTGTTTCTTTTTCTGTTCCATGAACCCTTGCATACACTACTAAATTCATATATTTTAGTCTAGCATTTGAAAGAGTTATTAAAAAAAGAGTTTCGGAGTAGCGTGCGTTTTCTTCTACATGTTAATAAACATGCATAAAAAGGTCCGGTGATGTCAGATTAATATTTTCCCACATCCTTTGCGACAAAGAGAAGGACATCAGCACCTTAAAGGAATTACAAAGATTTTCACCAAAACACAGAAACCTTACTGTTGCACCATGGTTTATTTTTTCTGGCGTACAGTTGTTGCCCAAAGCTTTGTAAAACCAAGTTTCTATATATGCACCTAAGGATTCCTACTTACACCCAAGCATTCTGTCCATTTCCTCACATGTTTTTGTTTGTGTGTGTGCTTGTAACTGTGTGAGCATTTATTTGTTACCTCGTGGGGACGATTTTTAAGGAATATGCTACATTGTGGGAACTTGTTTGGACCAGTGACTGATCCTTGTGAAAATAAGTTCTCCTTCTGGGTTTGGAGTTAGGTTTAGGAGTTACTTTATGTTAAGGGGTTAGGTGTTATTAATTGTCAGGTTTAGGGTCAGGGTCTGGGTTAGGCCATACACATGAGTGGGAAATGAAAGTCAATTTAATGATAGTGGGACATAGTGTGTGTATATGGGGATGTGTATGCTTTTCTGGTTCAGTGTTTGGAGTGGGCTCACTAAGGACTGTGTCTAGAGCCTCATTAGTAGCCAAGGTTTGGCCAGGATACTGCTACTGGAGATGCTCACGGTGCAAAGTCATATGCTGCTCTACTGCTGGCCCATCTGCTTTATTGGCCTTCACTTAAGGCTTTTGTTTTCTCTCTCTCTGTTTGTTTTTATGTTTTTTTTAAGACAAATGCACCCAAGTTTGTTTCGTCAGCATCGTTCATACATCCCTCTGAGAAAATGCACGTCAGTTGAAGAATTAACATTTTTAAATTTGTGCATTAAATTAAAACACATAATTACTACAGCAATGTTTTATCTTAAAGCATATATGTCCATGTAGTCATGATACTGGGATACAACAGCATAGTCTGCCTTGCACCGCTCCAGAGCTGTTCTTCCACCCAGATATATTATTTGAAAGTTGTCCCACTGACCCTTACAGCTACCATTGGCAGACATGGTGAGCAGAGCACTGAACATTTTTTCGACTGTGCTGTCGTATGGGATGGAAATTTTCTTTTCACCTTCTTCACTTTAGACTGAGGGAATGTTCTGTGAAGGAGGCCATCAGCCCTGAGCTTAGCTATAGGGGTTCGAGCTGCTGGCTTAGAGATACTGTGTGACTACTTCTTCTTCCCACATATGGTTGTTCTTATAAGGACCATCAAAAAATGTGAAAACTAAAGGGTCTTGATGACTGAAAAATATTTACTCTCATGTCTTGTGACCCATTGACACAAAAAGAATGTCAAATCAGCATCTTAGCCTAGAGAACCGGCACATAGTCCTTTGTCCAAATGTAATGAATTTTCCTGTTTTTCAGGGGGGGTTTTCTCAATTTTATTTTCGATAGCTGTTAGGTCATGTGAGTGAGGGACACAAAGCTAATGTCAAATTGTTATTGCCAGAATGGAGATGTGATGCATATTTGCTTTGATCCAATTGTTACATATTAACCACTTTTATTAACTTTTATAATGGAGAAGCCTATTTTTTTAAATTTTCCCATAAAAAAAAAAAAAAAAAAAAATTCAGTCCCTAAGCGAACCACTGCTGTCTGACGTAATTTATCCTTAAAGGAATAGTACACCCAAAACATGATTAGCCTTCATTTTCTACTCCCCCCCATGCTGAACAACACTCTGGAGTACTTTTTTGATATCTCAAATGCATCTGGAGATCTGGGAGGCTTCTTGCTGTCTGCTGACATTCAAATAATGGAGGTCCCCAGCGCCCGAGGCAGAAAGGTCCATAAAAGTCCACAAAAAACGTGTCAATATTCCTCCATACTGCTCGTCCAATGTATTCCAAGTGTCCTGAGTGGGTAGCGTCGATAATTTACTCGAAACGAAGTCATTTAGAATGATTTTAGAGCATAAACAGTAGTGTACAGGATTTCCTAAAAGCGCGTTCACGAGTCTACGGAAACCGCGGCAGACCAAACCAGATGAAAGTGCGCATTCAGCGTCTAATCTGCCGATAATGCAAGCGTAGAAGAAGAAATGTGCTGTTTACCTGTGCAAAGAAAGAAACAACGAAAGAAAAATGTCTGAGGACTTGAGGAAGAGCATGAGTTCTTTGCCGAGCTGAATGCGCACTTTCATCTGGTTTGGTCTGCCGTTTTGGTCTGCATCTGATTTGTGCTTCACCTAGGCTTAGGCGAAGCACAAATCAGATGCAGTAACCTTGTTTTAATTTAAAAAGCTCAAAAAATAGTTTTAGACACAAAGCAGGATTCAAACAAATGTTTAGGAAATTGTCAAAATAATGCCTTAGACATATAGAACACACTATAAGACATATATTCATTAAAAAAAATATTTTTAAACCAAAGAATCAGAACCATCTTTATAAGGTCAAGTTTGTGTGCACAAACATACAGAATCAGATCATATTAACATTAGTGTAAGGAATCAGTAAAACCAGTCATGTCAAAACAACTTTAGGGACTCTGACGGCAACGTGGAAAAGAACAGTGACACTTGTAGGGGTGTGATTGGGAGGAACACTCCCCAGCTCTGAACCAGAGTGGTGTCCCATTATTGGACTTCTGTGTATTGTACTCTTAACAAGTGGAGCAGGAGTTTGGTCCACATTGCCAGCAACAAAACCTTGGTTGTATTCGTTTTCAGCTTGTTGTTACACGGTTAGCTTAACTCATGCAAAAATCTATCTGATGAGAGACCCTTTCTCTGTAAAGGTACTGTAAAGGTTATTCGTACCTGATCCTTATCCATATGTAAAAGTAAAAACAGGTTTTAAGTTTACTCTTTTATGTAGATCAATGCAATGTTCCTGTTATCTTTAAAAACACATTAGCTTTTGCCGTAGAATGAAACATTACATTTCATCAGCATTACATGGTCGGCATCAGTGTTGGAATTCTGTTCCACTTAATTCATTCACCAATGCAGTTCCTGACGCCGCAGTCTCAGAGGGAATTTCACAAAACAATGCAATCTTCTCTGCTATTTGCAACTCTCTTTTGATCACATTGTTTATATCAGCACTGCACCAGATTCACAAAGTAGTTTGCACTAAATACATGGAGGTAGAATCCCACCCATTGAGCCCAACAGCTGGGAACAATTTGCACATATTTTTCTTTTACTGTGTTGCAATAATTTTCTGTTTAGCAACTAACACAGCAAATGCAGGTTTTTATGGTGAAAAATGTTTTAAATGTTTTTATTATCTGTCCTCTGCACTCTTTTCTTCACAGTACTGTGAAAATACAAAATGCATAAAAGTTAGCTAGATAAGGTTTGAGATTAATCTTAATTTGTTCTATTCATTTTTAGTTTTTCATATTTCTTCTATGCCTGGAAAACTCTCTGTTCTCTGGGTGTCGCAAGCTAATTAACAGCAACACTTAAAGGAAACATAATTCTTATAATTATATTATCAATTGCAGCTATAAAATAATTAATTTCTTCAATAAACTTAACTTAAGAATCTAGAAAACATTGCATGATTTAATGATTAGCTAAAAAGGAACACAGTTTGGGATATTGCTCACAGGAAAGTGAGTGCTGCTTTCCTTACAACATTAAGCCATTTAAAAATAAAGATATTTAGACTTGTTTGGTAATGATGTCTCTGCGGACGGTCTGCATCTGCTGGTGACAATTTGTGTTAATGTATTGTCTTAATCATATGATGTATTGGTTCAGCTGGTTTGTCCTTGGATGGTCAGTTGCCAGTTCAAGCTCCAGTCTGTTTGTTTTGGTCATTGTGTCTTTGGTCAAGACACTTTAACCGCTTGGTCTAATGTTCGTAACCTGAGGGCCTGGGGGTGCTGATTGTATCACAGCCACACCTTTGTCTGTCTTCCCCATAGCAGCTGTGGGTACAGTGTAGCTTACAAACCATCTTTGGCGTGTGAATGTGTGTGTTAATTGGTGAGTTACTAAATGTCCTTAGACCTAAAGCTCTATACAAGTACCAGTTGGAGCTTTTGCTATCTTTACATAGCTGGACCAATAAAGTCTCAACAAAATATTGAGTGCAGTGTATAAAGCATCATGGGGCTTTTGAAAAAATTAAAATACAACTTATAGTTGCACATGTCTTCTTTGCGGGCCAGTTAACCAGGAAAAGAAATCAGAAGATGAGCTTCAGACAAGGTATACATCCATCTGTACCTGCTTGTTCCTGCAGGGTAGCAGGGGGGGGTGATGCTCATCTCCAGCATCCTCTAAAAGTTGGGTACACCTTAGACAGGTTGTCTTGTGTTCTCCATGTTCCCATGAAGAAATTGCAAACAAACATGCACACAAACAATGAATTGTATTTTCCATCATTGTACTCAGCTACAGCTCTAACTGTACAATGAAACCGCAGGGTTTAAAAGATCACAACTCACAATGTATGTTCTTACACTGTAAAGCCTGATGCTTTGATGCGATCTAACTGCTCACACTGTATGTGCAAAAACCAAATATCGGACGCAGTGCCGAGAAATAGCGCTGATCGGATGCATCAATCTGGAAGAAGAAGAAATATTCCCTACTTTGCAAATGTGCAGTGTGCAAGGTTCAGGTAAATTGGCTCATAGACACTTATAGCTGCTTCAATAGCAGAATTTGCTCCTGAGCACCTCAAGAGGGCCGACTGAATTTCAACATTTGATTTTCTCCTAAATCTTACAATTCCTGATCGGGAGGTTATCGTGAGATACCCCCAGTGTACTAAACATTGGAAGACACTCAAGGCCAAAACTTGGCCCGGTCCAAAAAATTCTTACACAACTGGAGAATTGGCTCGAAAAGAACAAAAGCTCATGCAGTGTATGCCCGCATTGAAGGATTATTTAGAGATCAAATAACCTAACATCCTTGTTTTTTGCCAGTAAGAGGAAAAACAGAGTACTGGGAAGTAATATTCCTGAGCAATGCCTGGAGATAACCCAGGTAAGAACATGACATGCAGACTGTATAAAGAAAGGCCCCAGGGTTTTCACAATTCTAATCTAGAACATGCTTGTATCAACGTAATGCTTGTGTCATCGGCTATGCCATACTGCCACACATTATTAGCAGAATTTATACATTAAAATTGACAGAAGCTATACCCAGTAAGAAATAAAATACTAAGACAAATCCTGCGTTTCAGTATGCCAAATAAGGCATCGATATCATGACTCTCCCAATGTCACATTCTGCTAAATAATAAATACAGTTTTACTATCGGGAATCTTTGCCAAAGAATTTAACAATTTGTAAAAGTTAAGTTTTGAAGGAATTAAATGCATTATCATCCGGCTGCTTTCCTGGTGCTTTTTTTTGTAAACAATCTATGCATTTGAAGTGCATGTCCATTGATGAAACTACAGCTGTCAGTCATCTCGACCTGTCATCTCACTGCTCTATTCACTCACCATTGCAGGTCAAAGGCAAAGATGAGAAGATGCATTTGATATCTCATAATATGTTGACAGAGGCTTGAATTATAGATTATAAAGCAGAACACTTCTGTTGTGGCAGCTTGTTGAACCTGGAATTTTAAGCTAAATCATATCCCTTGCCTTTCAAAATTATTCATGCCTCTTAGATATTAAAATGTTTTCATGTTACAACCACATAGTTCAGTGCATTTTTTCTGATTGGACAGGGTAGAGTGGAAGAGCAGCAAGAATAAATATCTGATATATAAAAAAAAGACAGTCAAACCACTGTCTTCAGAAAATATGCGTGTCTTAAATCAGGTGCACACTTGTTTGTACATGTAGACTAGATCTTTAAAGAAGGTGCCTTTTATTTTTTATTGCATGTGCAAAATTTCATGGGTGGAGGGTATACAAATATAAACATTGTTCACATGCAAAGTGGTTTTTTCCACTTGCAAGTCAAGTGGAAACTAAACTAAGCAGATTTGGTGTCTTTAATACTTTTGAAAGTCAAGTGCAAAGTAAAATGCAAAAATCTCTGGAGCCATTGTTGCCACAAGAGGAATTGGTACAAAGCCAAAGGATAGAGAGATACTTTGTGCTCATTTGGACCATTAAAAATAACAATAGTCAAATTATATTAATAAAGAAAAAAAAATATACATAGTCCTGAACAAATTAATGCAGCAGTCTGTTTGAAATGTTTATGCAATTCTACCGAACAGTTTTCACATCTTCACATTTTGTGCAGCTGTATTTATAGACAACAACATGCCCACTTATTGCACATACTGAAAAAAAAAAAAATTGTATACACTGTTTATTTTTCTGTATTGGACATGGCATCATGTAGAAGAATAAGCTGTCCACAGGTCAGACAATTGAATTATGGTGGCAGCATCTCTCTGTGGGAATGTTTTTCTTCCACAGTGACAGGGAAGGTGGTCAGATATGATGGAGATATGCAGGGAGCTAGATTTAGAACAGTCATGTTAGGCTGTGCAAAACATATGACTGGAGATAAATTTTACCCTCCAGCAGGATGACCGTGAACAGTTTAGCAGCTTTAGTAGAATTGATTTGATCTAAGCAATTCTCTTCAAAGCATGTTATAAGCCATGGCAACACCACAAATTAGTTTACCCTGGGCCATTTTTAGCTATTTATGGATCCTGAAGGAGCCTAAGCTTTCAATTATGTCAAAATTGTGGAAATTATGAAATAAACAGAATACGATATACCCATTTGAATTGTTTTCCTGTTTCAAAGTACTTTGAGGAGAAAACTGGATTTAGAGTTTATTTAGAATAACGCTGAAAGCCACCTGTGCATTAATAAAATATGTTAATTTGAAAACATTTGTCTCATTTTCCAATACCTCCCTCACTAGTGCTTGTCAACAGAGGCCATTAGTTGTTAATTCTGGAAATCCTTGAATTGACCGAGGAACTGAAACTGGGGCAATGACTTGGCATAAAGGCACAAGTAAAGGGAGAGAAAATTTATCTAATTTATGTGAAATAGTAAGAGTCTTTAGAAGAGTGAATACAGTGTCATGTGCTTACTTAAAGAATGCAGCTAATTGTCCAACAGAGATAATAAAAGAAGTGGCACAGCCTTAAAATGCCCAAAAATGCAAATGCAGATTTGCTGTGTTTAACGGTCAAAACAAATGAGTTTGTAAACAAAGCTTACTATTTTAAAACCTCCAAAACTTTCCTATATAGCACCCAGTGGTTTCTTCATATCTTAAACTTGCACATTTTGCAGTAAAATGAAAGTAATTCATTTCTCAGAAATTGATGTATTTTACCTTCATGGGTTAGAATTTTCTAGTCAAAGCCCCAACTTCTATTGGTTAATTCATTCTGAACTCAAGCTACCTTACAAACTCAAGGACTAAACTAAAAAAACATGCATAAATCCACTTCACATTATCTTTTCATTTTCATTCTTATTCATGAAATTGATGGAGTAAAGCTGTGGTCATCACAGTTCTTCGAGTCTTGGTGTGATGTTTTAGCTCAGAGAGGTCTCACTGGTCCTTGGGAAAAGGAGAGGAGTAAGCAGTGGGCAGGCTGGTTCTCCCTGGTGGCGGGGTTGCAGCCCGAAAAGGGGGAGGTTAGGCTGCACTAAGATTCTCTCTGAGAGGCAACCAGGCAAGGCTTCTGAAAGTGGCCGAGCTCTTAGCAGGTTGCTGCAGAAGGGGGAAATTAAGGGATAACACTCACCACGGTTTTCAGCTAAAGGGAAAAGAGCAGACTGTCTTCATAGGTGTTGCATGGGCTTCGAGTCAAGCAACTTTTCGGGTTTCTTCTCATCTGTAGGTATTTGCTAAATGAGGCTTGGTGCTCATGGTCCATTTGGTTCTGCAACGTAGTGCTGGGTGGGTTCAGTGATTCTATTCAGTGATTTTTTTTCTCTTTATCGGGACTCTTGACCTGGAGGCAATCTAAGGCTCTACAGAAAATCTGTTCTGAAGGCTTACAAGCTTCGAAGAAGCAACAGTTTTAAGCGTACCCTTTTAAGAGTTTGCTTACCCTGCTGCTATAGGCTTAGGCTACTGGAGGACATAGGGACCCATTTTTCATCATTCTGCTTAATTAAATCTCAATTCTACTCTGCAAATTTTTTTAGTTCAATCTCTAACGTTCTGCTCTCTCTGCTTTTTCTCATAGTAGCTTCATCTGGTCTATTTCTGTTTGGCTGTGACACCATCCTGTAGAGAAATTTCAGCTGTGCTGCTGCCATCAACACCTTTGTTTATTGATGTTCGAGATCTGACTGTTTTTCAGAGTAGTCCGGTTGTTCTAACTGTGACTGTGCTCTCCTCATCCTCTGACATGGGAACTGCCTCGGAGCTCTTCTGCCAGGCTGTGTTTTTCCTGGGCGGTGCCACCTGCGGAGCTGATTTACAGTTGCCTTTTGTATCTCTGCTTCTTTCTGGATGTCTGCTTCTGTCTTCTTGAACCCCAGTTGGCCTCAGCAGATGGCCGCTCACACCGAGTC
Organism: Cyprinodon variegatus; assembly: GCF_000732505.1. Classification (NCBI taxonomy): domain Eukaryota; kingdom Metazoa; phylum Chordata; class Actinopteri; order Cyprinodontiformes; family Cyprinodontidae; genus Cyprinodon; species Cyprinodon variegatus. The sequence goes on along the minus strand of NW_015150922.1, from coordinate 665,807 downwards.
TGGTTCTGTTGGAGGTTTCTCCATGTTAAAAGGGAGGTATTCCTCTCCACTGTCGCTACAAGCATTCTTAGTGTGAGGAATTGCTTTCGAGTCAATGAGTTGATGCAATCAACTTGTTTTTCTTAGACAGAAAACTTTGAATCAAATTGGACTGTATGATCTGGTTGAATTGTAAAGTGCCTTGAGATGACTGTAAATTGGTGCTATATAAATAAACTGAATGGAATTGAATAAGAGAAGGGTGGTCTATGCCTCTCAACCAGCAACATGCTGCACCACGAGGTTACTGTGTTTGGAAGCACAAAACTCACCAGGGGTGCTTCTTCTTCTTCTGCAGGCAGACTGTGTATAAAACAATTGTTGAAAAAAATGTTTTATACACAAATCAAGTATATATGTTGAAATTACTGTTCTACTTTGAGACCATTGTACAACTGGAAGAAATGCCTAACCAAACCAAGCTCCCAGATTCATTTCACCTCTAGCTCTGCCCTGGTTGTTGAGAAAAAATATTAAAACATTTTAAAAGATGAAACTACTTTTTCAAGGTACAACAGATAACAAAATAGACACAAACGGGAAAAATAGTGTCTGTGTGAACTGATCCAACAATTGCTTTTTACTGTAGAGCAGCTCAAAACAACCTTAAACTGTGTAATATGACGTGTTCTTCATAAAACCTGCTTACACCCTTTGCTGTAAAAGCACTGCTCAGCAGGAGAAAGGTTAATTATCACATCCTGCTACAGACAGACAGGACACCTCCTCCTGTCAAACACGCACACAGACATGTGGCTTCAAGCAGACCTGTGTGTGCAAGTGCCACATAAAGACGTAATCTAGCATCTGCTTATCCTCAGCATCCTCATCGCACAGCTGAAGTATTTGTTTCATTTCTCCGGTCTTCTACTGTCTTTTCTCCTCTACCACTGTCAGTATTTGCAATATGACAGCACCAGTGGTGCTAATTTGGTTTACATTTGCAAGAACTTGAGAGAGTCCCCTCAGATCATGGCTGCTGGCTTTGATTCAGTTTGTGAAAGAGGTAGGTGTGTCAGTTCTTGTGAAAAAATGAAAACAGATGGGTGGACTGAGGTGTTTTTTTCAAATGTGAAGTGGGGATACTTAGAAAATGATTATTGCTGTTTTCTCTGGAGTAAGGCCAGCAGTTTAGACCTGAGAAAAACACAGTAAAGTGACAACTCTAGAAGAACCAAAATGAAGGTCTTTTTCATCTCGAAATTGTCAGCTCTGTTTGATATCATGAACCCTCTCATAACTGCAGCTCTTTGCTCACTTTTCTTTTTCATCTTTTGTCTGAAGGATCTCTCTTTATCACAGTGTATGTCTTTTTACCCCCCTCCTGTTTTTACACTCACTTATTTGTGTTGTCTTCCATCCGCCTCTTCCCTTTCACCATCCTCGTTTTCTTGCCAGTCTAGACGACGTCACCAGCAGGTGCCAAGTGTTGAGAGAGGTGGAGAAAATAGGGTGAGAAAGAGTGAGGGAGGATTGAAGAAAAGGAGCCAAGGGGAAAGGGAAGACTACGTGAGAACAGAGATTAATAGATCAAGCGGTAGCACGGTATGATGAAAGTTTAGAGGGATATGGAGAGAAAGGAGACGAAGGGTTAGGTTAAGGTGGATTGGAAGAGAAAGTAGGAAGAAGGGTGGGGGGGCAGAAGAGATCTGAGTAAATCAGGTAGGTGCAGTAAGGAGGAAAGAGGTGGGGAGATGTTATTTTAATGTTTGGGGGGAGTTGGGTGCTTGCGGAGGTGAGGAGAGAATGTTGTGTCACACCATAGAGGAAGGAATATAATGAGGTGTGGAAAAAAGGAGAAATGGAGGAGCAGAAAAGAAATGTGATGAAAAGAGAGTGAAATGCATGTTTACCAGGAATTTGTTATGGTTTTAACTTTTAGCCTGAACAATAATATTTTTAATGGTTATAAATGTTTTAATCCAATATAAAATAATGGTTAAATTCAACCTACCTTTACACTTCTATTGTAATTCAACTACAGATATAGTTGGGATTCCAGTGTAACATGCTATTTTGCATATGATGTGCCAACTTGGGCCAGAACTAAAAACAGTTAATATGCTTATGAGTGGTTAGGATGCAATTGTTGTGCAAGTTTACAAGAAATTTTTGGAATATATTAAATAAATAGAACTGGGAATTGTAGCTATTAATAGGTCATTCAAATCAAGGGTAAAAAAAACAATTCATAATTATTTGTTAAATTATTGTAATGATTTGCTTGTTTACAAAGGTTCTTAGTCTTTTATATAAAGATGGACTCCTGGAATGGACTCTTGGATCGGCTGTTAGGATCCAGTTGGCTTTAGAAATTTAGTAATATAGACTATGGCTATCAGCAGGGTTATTAATCAAGAATCAAATAAATGGTTTCTGTTA
>NW_015150922.1:639943-662091 GCF_000732505.1 Cyprinodon variegatus | reverse complement strand
AGGTTGTATGCTGTGCACAATATTAAGCAAGCTTGATAAAAAACTTATAAAATTAAAATTAAGTGTTCCTTCCTTGACTATGCTTTGCACACACAACAATGACACTAGCCAAACCGGTTAAGAAAAAAAAATAATTCTCAGCAGCTGCACCTATTACAAAAAAAAAGTCTGAAACTGAAAAGTGCACAGAATTATTCAATGACACAGTGTTCTGAAAGTGCATTGTCCTGTTTTCTGCACTTTAGATGAATGACTGCTTTGGTGCCACTGGTGGTAGCACTGTATTGATACTTTTAAAAACGAGTATTGTATCCGGATACAACGTTTCAGTATCAATACTTTTTTGAGTATCGATACTTTTGACAACCCTATTGAGCATTATCAATAGGGTTCCGATCCGTCCTGGTTCCGGTGCACAGTCTGTTCATTCAACAGGTAGCTCTTGAAGAGATTTGAGGTATTCTGATGCAAACAACAGAATGAAACTCTGCAGGGCTTACTTTTGTCACTCACAGTAGCTTGGAAGAGGGGTCCCCTTAAGGCAGTGGAGAACTTGTAGCGGCGACTCAGACAGCGGCAGCACAACTTCAAACAGTAGCTGAACCAATGGGTCTGGGTCTGGTGATTTCACAGTTCAATGCACAGGCTCAGAACCAGTGTGGTATGAATCATCGGCTTATTACTGCTCCTCAGCGAACAGCAGTTGGGCCAGGCTGTTCCGTTCCAGAACTGGAGAGTTATTCATCTGCCTCAGTAGGTTCACCAAACACTGCGTTAAGTCTTGTTTGAAATGCAGGAAAACAAGACACTAGATTCAGCTCCTTGTAAATCGTAGGTAGGGTGCAGTCTGATTCAGCCAACCAACAAAGACTCTCCTCCGGAGGGGTAGTTGTGGCTATAACGTAGCCTCAGCTAAAAACCAGTGTGTGTCTCCCCTTTCAAGGCCCAAAAGCCACAAGCGAGAGACTGTGGAACTGGCGTCGACTTTTTTCATAAACACTTTGTCACAAGGATGTGACATCATGCATTTGTCGCCTCTGCTTACATCGACATTTGATCCTCAACACAACATAAGCAAGGTTAGAAAAAGTTTTAACAGGAATGTATAAATTTGTACTACAGTAGATTAACTTCTGAAGATGATCATTGTCCTTGTCACTGCTTGTGTCAGTCTCTGCATCTGCCTTACTGTCGATTTGGCCATGTGGTCTATTAGAGTCGTACTAGGTTGAACTCCTTGCACCTGGACTGCTCCCTATGTCTGGGTTGTACATCTCAGGGCAATAAAACAATCGTCTACCTGAAGGAAAATACGGTATAGTGTTTACTAAATCCATCAAATCTTAATGCCAGCCATTGATTGTTCACTTTCAGGCTTCAGAGCAGGGGACCCAGTACTCAAGGCAGACAGACAGTCGGATAATTCAAAAGCGTTTACTTAAAAATGGTGTATCGGTAATAACAGCAAGTACGTCTGAGGCAGGAACCTCTGCAGAAGGAAAACACAGGTTAGTGACCACGTTAATCTGACGGAGGATAATTATGAACGTGTGAGTCACTAACCTAGTTTTATAGTTTAGTCCATGCCCAGATAATGAGGTTGATTCCAGCCGGTCGTATGTCAAACAAGGCGCTGCCCGCGGCACCCAGAAAGTCCCAGATGGCCAAGTCCCAGAAGACGGAGAACAAGAAGGAGATCAAATCCGAGCAGAAAAAGGAAGGCAGGATAATCCAGGGGGCGAAGCCAAAGCCGGTGCAGAGGATGTCCTAAATTTCTCTCTGTATTTTATGGTGCACGCAGGTGTTTTTATGCCGTCCAACATGGCGCTGTCAACTGACAGCCGCCACGTGACTTCACATCCTCTACAAGAAAAGAGCAGTCTCTGCATTGTAGTGAGCACTGAAGCCTGACTGGAAGATGTTAAAGGGGCTGGTCATTATAAAGAAGGTGTTTAATTTCTGAAGCACAACTTTTTCAATAATCTTAATGATTAAGGGGAGGTTTGAGATAGGTCTGCACTAGCAGCTTGTCCAAGCTACTGTGTTTCAACTCTTGGTTGATAATTGCTGTTTTAAGACCTGGAGGAAAACATCTTTTTATTATTTGAGTTAAATAAGATGACAGACAGAGCTGTCTTAATGAAAGCTGTAGGTAAAACACTGTGACAGCAGGAGGAAGAGCTTAGTTGGTGAATGGTCTTCGTGTAGTTTTTGTAGTTAATTTGGTAAAATTGGGAAATGTTGTCAAAATTTATTCTAGCTGGAGACATCTTTGGTATTTGACTTGATATAGGTGTAGTTTAACGGATGTATCTTAGTTATTTAGCAGTTCAAATTACACAAAACCATAAACACAAAAAAGCAACATTTTAACGGATGGACGGATGGAAGAAAAAGGATACAACATACAATGTTGTGCTTTTATGGGATAACTCAAGCTGCAAGGAAGCGAGATGCGTAATAAGGCCATAGCTCACTCCTCTGGGTGTGTGCAGGTGTGTATGTTTTATGTGTGTCTGTCTTAAACAGCCTATGTGCGCACAAGTTGTGTGTCTGTCAATTCTCTGGCATCGGAGAGGGAGCAGCCTCTATCCTATTAGTGACTACCTCTCACTGGATGACTTATATGCACCTCGTTTTTCACCAGCAGGATGACAGCAGATGCCCAAGCAGAAACAAACACACATGTGCGCATGCACACATGCACAGTTGTGCATCTACAGGAGTTGTGACAGGAGTAATCTGCTCGTCCTTCTTGATGTGAAAAAAGAGAATTTAATCAGCGCGGGAAAAAAAATCTCACAGCTTACCAGTAAAGTGTGAAATTGTAGAAAAACCTTTAGAAACCAATGTATCAACATACAGAGGTATTTGTCTTTTAGGCTTGGGGTGAATAATAGCTTTAAGCATGCTGGTTGAAAAGTGAACCTAATCTCTTGTATGTATCAAAATGTAATTACCATTTTGGTAGTGACTTATTGTGATTAATCAGAGAATAATCTGTAATGTTTTTCATTACATAGTCAATGTTGCTAAAGGTGCATTCAGTTAATAGAAAAATCAATAGCTGTCTTTTACATCTAAGAATAGCTTGTTTTTATCATAAAAATTAGAGTTGGATTAAAGATTTGAAATGAAATATATATAAAATCCCTAAACTACAACATCATAATCATCTGACCATCTCCGGGTCGTTTAGATACACTCTGATCTTTGTGTAAGTAAACATGTGGCTTTGAATACAGTCCTATAAAATTTCCTTCGGAGAGTTCTCATTATCCTGGCATTTATCAAATAGAAAAAATGATGTTGTTTTAGGCCGTGTATGTAAATATTCAATAGTATAGAATATCATTAAAAAGTTCATTTATTTAATTCACTCAATTCATTAGGATTCACTAAACGAAATACATTATGTAGATTAATTACACAGACTGATGTTTCAAGCACCTAGTTTTGATAATTATGATTCCCCGCTTACAGCTAATGAAAGTAAAAGATATAAGATTAGAATGTTACAAGATGGAGAAAAAAAAAACATATTTAATACAGAAACATTGGTCTACTGAAAAACAGGGAACACCTGCTGAAATATAAAAGGTTTTTTACTATGACAGGCTTCATCAGTATGCAAATTCTTACTTATTGATTGAATTAAATTAAGCAGACTTTATTGATCCTAAAGGGGAATTTGATTTTTTTTTCATTTGCTCTGTTTTTTCAGTAAATTATTCTAGATTTTATTAGCTGACTGCCTTAATTCTCCGCAATAGACATAATCTAACATACTGTATATAAAGAGGTTGCAGGTATGTTCATATAAACAGCACAGTAACTTAACAGAAGCAGTAAAGGTTAATAAAACAAGATACACTGAAAGAAAGAAAGTTTGATATCTAGAAAATATATATATATATCTTTAATGTCTTTACAACATTTGTGACTCTATTTCAACTAAAGCTTATTGTGGCTTTCTATGCACACTTAACTGTTTCTGTTGGTGTACATATCTAAGCTTTTATAAAAGAAAGAGCTCGTGGTTACAGTATGTCTTCTTGTTAACAAACATTACCTTTGGCCAACAGTTCAGACACTATTTTTGTCTTAAGAAAGTAAATTTAAATATTTAGCAAATTTTATTTTCCTCCTTAGCACAGGTAAAACCCTACAGGATTTGTTGGGTCATATTGACTCTTGATGCACTGATTACAGTCAGCGTCTTGTGAAGCTCCTCCAGATTCTTCAATGGACTGTTAAAAAATTGCTTAAAGGTTCTCCTTTTTTCTTAATGCCTCAAAGTTTCTTTTTATTTCTGACAGCCAAAACAGCTGATGTTTTGTAAAATTTCCCATGGCAAGTCGGAGGCCTAAAGAAGTGACTGCCTTAAAGTTTCCTTCGAAGAACTATCCACTACAGTATATACGAGTAACTTACCTGGGTTTGTTTAATCGACAAAGCAGAGTTATGACCTACAGGAGAAAGTGGATATCAAACACTCAAAGGGAACGTGCCATATGCAAGGCTAGTAGCTTCTATATCTTTTTGTGGCTTAATACTTATTTTTTAAGGTTTAAGTGACTGTCAGCGCTCTTACAGACATTGTGTGTCCTACTGAAAAAATAGACTTTAGAGATTCTGAATATTCAAATTTTTATGACGCATTGGATTGTAAGATTTCATGAATTTTGGGCTTGATCGAAATAAAATAAAAAATGTATCATTCTATATGTGATAATTGCAAATGTTATTTTCACTTGGTGAAATAAGTTAGAATCAATGATGAACTCTTTCTCAATACTTTCATAGCAGACGTACTATTTAATTAGCTTTTTCATGTAAACACCTCACGAGTTGACTTGTTTTGCTTGCATATTTACTTCATGAATTCTATAAACCTTAAAACCTTTAAAATAAACTCAGAAACACTCAGTAAAAAGGCAGCAAGGACATTCTGAACCAGGATTAAACTGGGCAAAAATATGCATGCAGAGTGAAAAACACCTTTTTAATCCAATCTTGTCCTTTAAAGTGAAAGATCATCTGTGTTATTGTAATTTTCCATTTTCCTTGTGACATTTTCTCCCTGGAATGAAGACTGACCCCATCAGACTCTGCACGTGCAAGGTTCTGATCCAGCCTGAAGACTAGTGGTTTGGTCAGGAAAAGGGTGGATTTCAGCATATATACTATTGCTTTTACTCATTTTAATTACATTTATGCATATTCCCCCCATTAAGAATTTACGGCATCCATTGTTAGTTAGAGGGGAAAGAAAGAGAGAAATGAGGAAAAAGAAATGGGTCACTTTTGCTGGGGGACTGTGGGACTTCATTAGGACCCCTGTTGTAGTTGTCATGCAGCCATTCCAGCCCTACCCCAGCTTTCCCATTCGCCGCTCGTGGGACTCCAATATCAGCCTAACATTTGCGACCTCGTCAAAAGCAAGAAATAACCAGGTGTCAGGTCATCTTGGTCTCTCTTCTGCTTCTACAATGGTGACATCCTGCCACCTTTCTTTATTTATTCAGCCTATATTAAAGCTTTGTCTCGGTTACCTCTGGAAGAAAAATGTCAGTTGTTCCTTATTCGAAACTGCAGGTTCCTAATGAGAAAACCTGCAGGCTTTGTCTTCGCAGTGTAAGCATGGGGATGTTAGAACTTAGAGAATTTCATGTGATTTATGCAGAGGGATTAAATGTTCTGTTTAATTTGCCACCTCAAAGATGATAAGTGATCATTTTTTGGAATAAAGCTAAAGTTTCTACTCTTTAGAAGTTCTCCTTTTGCTCTCTCCCTCTCTATCCTCCTCATACGCTCACATCATTTTCTTTTTCTTCTACCTTACCTCTGTATTGTAGGCATTTTTTTCCCCATTTGCTTCACCTCCTAAGTCAGTCGCTCCCCTGGCCCCCAGCACACCATAGTCCAATATGTCTTTAAAAGTAGGACATCACTGAGTAATTTGTTATACCTATGAAGTGATACTTCATGATTGTCACCATATTTTCAAGTCTACAGGCCCGCCCCAAGCAGACGACGGAGGTGTCATTTCTGGAGTCTTTTCTTGCAGCTGTAGTGTTAAGCAGATCTTGTTTTACTAAGGCAGGAAAGCTTTTTATGGTTTATAGTTTGTCATTTTATGGCATTTTATGGGCAGTCATGTAAACCCTTTTCTTATATCTGTTCTTCATACTACTTAGCTGGAGTTCCTTTCAGAGAGGTGAATAAAGTACTTTGGGTAGTAAATGTCATTTACGTGAATAAATAAACTTTACCTTGCATTTAAATAGTTATCTTTCATTAATATAGTTATCTTTCATTAAATGTGGAATCCATATTATCTTTTCCTTGGTTTTCCAAAGGTGGCATACATTCAATTTAAAACTATGTTAAAGAATCTCTGTTATGTTAAGAATTATCCAGTTCAATCTCAATGCTTATTAAAGATTTTGAGCTATATATGTTGAGTAAATGCAGTCAAAAAAAACATTAGTAACTTTAATAACTGACTCTCTACAGGGATATTCTTGGACTGTCTTACTTCATAGTAGTCTGAAACCTCGGGGCTCATGATGGAAGAGTACACTGGCTGAGTCCGAACGTCCGCCCCAACCCCTAGATCCCTCAGTCAATATATAGGGTGAGGGTGAAGTGGATTATTCCAAAAAGTTTTAAAACAATCCAACTAGCTTTGTTTCCAAGTTAGAAGACGTTTCCCATCCAGGAAGTTTTTTTTTTTAATTGAAAAAGCTTCCTGGATGGGAAGCGAAACATCTTCAAACTTTGAAACAAAGTTCAGTGGGATACAGCATTCTGGGATACAGTATGGAAGATCACTACTATTCATGGTGCATTGTAGGAAATTTCGAGTCCACTACTATTTTATCTATCTATCTATTTTGTTAGATATATCATATCACAATATATTTGCGCGGAACTGCTTCAAGTTGACCGTAAAGCCAAATGTTCAGAAATGGAGCTCAAGGAGGAGAAAGAAAATGTAAATTTCAACAAAAGTGTCTGGAAAACAAGGAATTCAGGACATGGCTGGAGCCTGTTGAAGGTAGAGATGACGAAGGATTTTGCCATGTTATTTATACTTATACTTATTCCTGTATAAATCCTGTATATAGTGCCCTATATAGTGATTAAGGTGGACATTCAGACACAGCCTAAGTCACATATTGACAATAACTGGATAGCACTTTGTATAGCGGACTTCCCTTATCATATTCTGGCATGTTAAAATTGCTAGATTAGTATGTTATTTTTATACTTGTAAAAAAAAATTATTGTATATTTTTTTCTGTTGTTCTGTACCTACTCATGACTGTAGATATGTAAGGGCAGATTGTGTGTTTTTTTGAAATTTCCTGTCCATACTTTCTTTTTTTATTATTTAGTGTTAAGTTTTGTCTTTTCCATTTGGAAAGTGTAAAATAATCTGGCCTCCATGAAATTGTGTATTCATATATAGCTTTAAAAGTAAGCCTTACGTTATTACATTATAATTCCTATTAATTTCCAAGTAATATATTGAAAGAAATCTATTGACATTGCCATAAGTAATTTTATCACAAGACTTAACATTCGAACAAGCGAATAAATACATGTTCTAAAAAAATTTTGATTAAGATGTAATATTTTAATACTGCAATAAGGGAATAATTTTAATGAAGGATCTTTTATTATTCTGAGGTTTTGCAATGTAGGATAAAAGCCAGAAAGCCTCCCTCTTACAGATGTGAGATTTCAGATTTTTTTTTTTATTTGTCTCTCATTGGCCCTTCCACCTCACAGATGTGTGAAGATGAAGTGATTTTGCTCTTATGACTGCTGAAACATGGAATTGCACTTAGCCTGTATTAATAAATTTTTCAAGGGGCAGCACAGCAAGCTTTTAATACAGGAGTGACACATCATCTGGCATCACAATTCACTGTCTTCACCAGCTATTTGCAAAACCCTCAATTCCTGTATTAAATCTAAGTGCATCTTTTATAAATGTCATTGGTCTCAGGTTTATTTGTGTGTGTGTGTGTGTGTGTGTGTGTGCGCGTGTGTGTGTTGTGGGGGGTAAATGACAGCCTGCAAATAAATTTAATTTTCCCTTTTTTGTGTCATTTATTAGGTTCCATTTCAGCTCCATTAGATGAACTATTAATCTTGAGAGGATTATAATTACTATATTGCTGCCCCTTTCCACCTGCTGCTGTTAGTTAACTGACCTTTTAGAAAGGGTCTAATTAGCTGTGGATCTATTCAGGATGGGCAGGTCTCTGTTTGAGTCATAATCAGATCAGCCGCTTTTTAAATCTGCTATTTATTCCTGAGCAATTAGCGGGTAGGAAGAAATACATTACCACAGACTGTAAAGGAAGAATTTTTATTTGGGGAAGTAAAGCTTAAACATTATCATCTTTGGAGGAAGTGGTTTGGTCATCTCAAAAGCTCTCTAAAATGAACTTTCAGTCAAGATGATTCAGCTGGTTGCAGGGTTTGTTTTGGCTCTGTCTCTAATTGGTATTTATGCTAACACGCTTCCCTTTGACTCAAATTTTCAATCTAATTGTATTTGCTGAAGGCTACAAGATTATCCACACGCTCACTTTAAACCTAAACCAATTATGATGCTATCAGTGGCTATGTAAAAAATAATGTTTTCTAATGATCCGAGATGCATCTTTGAAACGGTAATCTCACTGTGAGACTGGTGTGTAGCATTTAAATTTTACACTGTTCAGAACTTGTCTGGTGCATGCAACTTTTATGAACTCTGCTCCGCCAGGTGTGTTCTTATGGCAGGCCGTTTTGATATTTATTAGCTTGACTGAAAATATAATCCAGATGTGTCAACTTGATTTCTTCTTAGTCATAATTAACATTTCAGATATCTAAAATAACATTCTTTCTATATAAAACAGTCAGCTCCATCTCTTAGTCCACAATGTGATTAACTGTTTGTCAATTATTCAAAGCGCCAGTCAATAAAAGATTGGTATTTTTCATTGAATCATCTATCCATCCATTTTCTCTTGCTTATTCCGTCAGGGTCGTGGGGGGGCTGGTGCCTATCTCTGGCAGTCTATGAGAGAGGTGGGCTACACCTTGGACAGGTTGCTGGGCAACACAACGACATACAACCATGCATGCCCAAACCTAAGGACAATTTAGAGAAGCCAGTTAATCTAGCAGTCATGTTTTTGGAGTGTGGGAGGAAGCCGAAGTACCCGGAGAGAACCCACGCATGCATGGGAAGAACATGCAAACTCCATGCAGAAAGACCCCGGGTCGGGAATTGAACCAGGAATCTCATTGCTGCAAGGATACAGTGCTACAAACTCCTTGCATATAAATTCGGATGATAAAAACAATCAATCACTGCCTATACTGTAGATCAGGAATACTGCCACTAAATTGGCAATTTAAAGATGGCAAAATTAAATGCTAGGATTTGAGGAAAAAAAACATCAGGTTGTCATAAACTAAGCATTTGAATATTTTAGACTTAGTCAACTTTTATTGTAATTTTGTCTACACAACATGTAGAAGCCAAGCATGCACAGAATGAAGCCAAAGTCCTCTGAAAGAACACAGTAAACATTACCAGAATACCTGGCCTATATTGTCTTTTTACTGTAACATCGACATATGGTCATATATGGAAAAATGCTTCTATAATGATTTCTCCAATACCCAACCTAATTTTGAATGGCTGTTTGTACATAAAATATTTTTCTTTTTTTTTTCTCCACATTTTTATTTTCATTACACTGTCACAAGTAGGGTGTAACTAAATTAACTCTGAATTTAACCCATCCCCTTGGGGAGCAGTGGGCTGACATTGTGCAGCGCCCAGGGAGCAGTCTAGCGTTAAGGGTCTTTGTTCAGGGACCCATAGTTGCAGTCTGTGGTAGTGGGTTTCAAACTCACAACCTCAGGATTGCAAGCCCTATGCCCTGCTCGGCCGCCACTCCCACCATAAACTTATCTCTGCATTTAACCCATATCGTTGGGGAGCAGTAGGCTACCACTGTGCAGCGCCCAGGGAGCAGTGTGGGATTAAGGGTCTTGCTCAGGGACCCAGAGTGCAGGCTGTCGGGATGGAACTGGGTACTTGCAACCTTCTCAGAGAACAAGCGCACTGCTCTAACCACTTGGCTAACACTCCCCTAACTAGCTCTCTGTCAGTTACACAGGTATTTAAAATGTAATATACCTGTGCTTATTATGTTAAAGGTCGGTCCCATCGTATGGTTGCAAAAGTAACATCTTTCTAGGCTCCTGTGTGTAAAAACAACTGGAACTGGTTATAATGCATCAACAAGACCTCCCACAGGCAGACGTTTTGCAGAATCTCAGTTTTCCTGAATGTGATGCGCTGGTAAAGTTGGTAAATTGGAACCTAGTAGTCTTCCAACATAGCAGCTGATTAAATCCATGCTGGCTTGCTCGAAAAAAAACACAACCTGGTAGTACACTGAGTAAATACTAGCAGGAATAAGTCAAGGTAGACACTAGTTAGAACTGCTCTGGATTAAATGGCAGCCCTCTCTAATTAAAACACAAACTAATGACACTCATCAATAGAAAAAAATGGAAATCTTTTGCCCTCTTCACACAGAAAGTCAGACCATCATTAAGCTCAGTCATAGCTGCATTTGATCAAGTCTTAATTGATGTGCAGCATTGCATTACTGAGTACCCACAGATAACTTTTTTTATACCGTAGTTATGCCACCGATGGCTGGCCTTAATATAACCCTGATATAATTCTGGTCAGTCTTGAAATGCATAAAATAGTTGAGACAACCTAAACATAGAGCTGTTGCAAATTCTTCTAGATGTTAGTTTTACCAGCTTGTACTTAAACCAGTGTTTGTTTCTGAAATAATAATAACAGGTTTAAGCATCCATTTTGCTCACCTAGAAGCAAAATATAATATTGAAAATTGATTTTCATGTCTTGCCAAACATCATTGGTTCTACAGAGGTTCTGACATTCTAACATACAGATATGCTCATAATGTATTATTTAAACAATTCCTATGTATGCTGTATGTTTGGGGTTGTCCCACTGAAAGGTCACCCTCTGCCCCAGTCTCAATTCTTTTCCAGCCTCAGACTGTTTTTCCAACTGAATGGCCCTTTATTAGGCTCCATCTATTTTACCATTTACACTAAGTAGTTTATCGCTCCCTGCCAAAGGAAAAACATCCCTAAACAAGGTGCTTCCACCAACACATTTAATAGTTAGTGGTGTACAGACACAGAATTCTCATCTTGTCCATTTGGATCAGAGCACATCTTCCACGAGTCTGCTGTTTGGCCTGTAATATAAACAAGATTTCCTTCTCTTTAATCTGTGGCTTTCTTGCTGCGGTTGCATGCTACACAGATTTGGAAAGTTCACGACTAAAAGTTGTCAAATGATTTCCTCACATGGTCTGTGGATCTCTGCAACTCCTCTAGATTTACAATCAGACTCTTCACTCTTATTATTGGGCCTGAACATTTTAGAGCATGTTGGTAGATCAGTTGTGCCCTAGTCTTCTAATTTTTGGATAACTGGTTGATCAGTCCTGAGATCAAATTATACATGTATGAGCTGAACCTTTTCTTATCATAGTTTCCCCTTGCCAGTATAATACAGTCATCTGCATGCCTTCAATTTTACAAAGTTTAAGATGAACACTAAAGAACATAACCCCTTTTAACCCTTTGGAAAGACTTAAATCTCATTTTTTTTCTTTCCTATATGTGCCCTTAGAATGACCCAATGTGTAAAACTCTCTCGGCTGTCTCTATAGGCTTCAGTTGTCAGTGCAATAGATAGTCATTCAGGTGGTATTTTATGACCGTGCTCATGGGTGTGACGCTGTGTAAGTTCTTATTTACTTGGTTACTGTGTTGAGTCTCCGCCTCCATTGGCATATTAGCAAGAGAACACAAGCGAACAAAAGACCAGCCATAAGTGACCTTGTAACCCCATCACAAACTGCACACAAGAATAAGAAAATAAAACTTTAACCTAGTGCAACAAAAACGGACTAATTGGAGTCTTAAGAAAGGCCTTGTTTTTATTAAAATGTAAGATGCTCAATAAAAAAAACTAAAACATTTATCACTTTCCTACCTGAGAAGACCTTTGCAGTCGCAAAGGCAAACCGTGATGCTTTTCCTTTTCTCCTATGAGCATGCTCTATACTGGCCTCTTTTGAACTTGTCACTAGAGGTAGCAATCGATTGCAAAAACTCTGCACCATGCTCTATTAAGGATATTGAAAAAAAAACTGGGGATTATTTTATACTCCATTGTTAAAGATATAATAAAAGACAATTGTGACCCAAAATGGGCGTATTTCTTAAACCTTGGCACTCTAAAGTCGACTGAAAGTGATGATAAAATTGAAGTCTGGTATTAATTGCATAGACGTCAATTAAAAACAGTTCAGGGAGATGGCAGATTGCACATAAACAGTGTTAATATGGTCAAGCCGTGCATTGGTGCTTGGTTGCAGGAGTCCGCACAACTTTTCTGGAGTGAAGACGATAAGAGCAGAACTGTGAAACGAACGAGAGACAGCTAGGCTGGTCCAACCTAACATAATCTCAGGATTTTTCTGTAAGAAACATTTGAATGTGCTTGAGAAGTTATGTCATAGGGCCTGATGTTTCCACAGACAGAGAAGAAACTTAAAGGTCGATGTTATTTCTATGGGTTTTAGTGCATCTAATTTAAAACCACACCAAAGTAAAAGGTTGTCGCCGGAGGGATTGAGTCTCAGCATGGAAGAATACCTCCTCTTCGCAGAAAAGACTTTACAATAGATCTTTATAGCTTTTTTTTTTATTGTGAGTTTTGTGATATTTTTCTTCTCAAAAGATGTTATTTGTTCTTTTTTTTCTTTTGTATTTTATTCACAGAAAACAATAGAAACCCTACCAGAAACAATTTCCTCTCACCTGTATTATACAGATGTCTTAAATTGTTTTAAACTTATTCATGCTATTATATAGTATGAACATACTACAGTAGCGGCCATCCAAAATGACCTTTTCCAGTCAAGCGCCACCCGAATGGCTGCCCACTTCCCTCTAACTCCCAGCGAAACCCCCTCCAACTTTCAGCCACGGCAGTAACCTCCTCTTGCATTTTTTTTCTGACTCCACCCTTTCACTGTTATAGGGTTTGAACAGGAGATAATGCTTCTCTTTATATCTTAATGTGCACAAATCATGACAGAAAGAATATTTTAGTACAAATATTGATGTTTAAAAAGGAATTGTAGGGGATCAGCCAAGGACCCAGATTTTGAATGGCTACTACTGTATGTTGATATGTTTGCTTGAGGGTGAAGATATGCTTTAAAGATAACTACTTTAAAATACTTTACTTTACCCACTTTACTTTTGAGTTAAATAAATAAAAACACATTAGTTTGAAATCTAAATGCATCAGTAGAGATGCAAAGGTAGAAATAAATTACAAACCACATAGTGTCTTCAAGTCCTAAAATATCTGGTGCTGCTCACCTGTGCGTGGTTTGTTTTTTTTTCGCTGCTGCATGGCACTGTCAGCTATGATGGTGGCGGCTCTGCGAGCGAAACCCTTCCAACACATATAGAGCTGTGCCCTAAACTTCAGCTCTGCAGTTTGATGACAGCTGATGTTCTTTTGACGATGTGTCGTATCTCAACAATTGTGACTGAAATATATTTGTGGAAACATCAGATTCTTCACTACTGTTTGTATTTTAACGGTATTTTTCTAACAGCTGCTTCTTTCAGCAGGATAACTGTTATTTCAACGGTGTTCTATCAGTTTTATTCTTACATGCATATATATATATCAAATAAGGGTAAATTAATTGATGCCACAAGCACTTAAAAGTACATATAACTGGTCACCTGGATCAGTGAGACACTGAACAACAATCCTTTTAATCTAAAAACATCTCAACAATGTTAATATTGTGCTAAGTATCTTTTTTCTAACTGCTTTTTTTTTTTTCTAAGGATGGTGTCTACTGAAGTCCATAGGCTGATGGAGAAAAATAATCAGACTTTCCTTTGGATTCCATATCTACAGTACATTTGACCGTCTTTACCCTTAATTTATTAAGACTATTGGATCGAAGTTAGAACTGACTTTGATTCTGACTTTGCTGCTTTTTTTCCTCAATCACTTTTAAAATATAGATTTGTAGCGGGAGAAACTGCAGTTAAATACTTCTCATTCCAGTTGGGACCCTTACACTCATAAAAAGGGAGCAAAGGTTCACATCTGAGTGTTCAGTTTAATTATGCAGGCATTTGGTGAATGTATCATGTATCATCCTAAAATGCTTAATCATCCCTATAACTTTGCGTTGCTGTTTATGCATTAGGCATGCATAACTCCCCCAAGTTGTAAACAAGTACAAGTTGTTTATGCAGAACAGTGTTGTTCTGTTGTTATCCCCCTGCTGTTAGCTTGACCTGCAAACTGACTCCCCCAACATTCAGGAATATTTTCAATCAGAGGCTGAAAATACATTCTCAATGAGTAAACATATTTACAGATTTAATTTGGCAGCTAAAGTATTTTTTCTATGGTAAATTACATGCAGGTGAAAATCATAGATTATGAGGTATAAGAAGAGGCAGCTCATCCTGAGGAAAGTTCTGTAAGGTGATGACAGTTGTGGGCCTTCGTGTCAGTGTTATAGGCGGACCTACTGTGCTACTTCCCTTTAACTGGGCTTAGAAATGGACGTCTGGTGCCCACTCTGGTGCCCTGCTAACCCACTTGCCTTGATGTTGAGTTCAGTTGACAGAAGACCTAAGAAGAGTGTTTCACACATGCTGAGTGAAGCCAAACCAAAGTAAGCCTTGTTCCACTGGGCTGCTGTGGTTAGGGGTTAGACATCACAAATTATCTGGGCCATCGCCTTGTAATTCAGTGCAGAAATAGTTTGCCTCATGGTGTGAAAATGGTACAAGAAAGCACTTCGCTGACCTAAATAATCTGCAGCTTTGTCCTGAATCACATCCGCCACCAGTTAAAACCTGCGAGCGGATGTCCAGACACAACACACGGATATTAATTTCCTTCTAATTGACTCTCACAGAAAAGCCAGTTCAGTCATTTAACATAAAAAGCCTTCAAAGGCTGCTCTGAAGGGTTCCCGTGGGAGTTTTTTCAGAGTTTCAAAGCAGTAAAAAAAAGGGCTTCATATTGAGTGTCATTTTATCACACAGAAATCAGGGAGGTATCCTCAACATTTCTGCTCGCACACTTTCCCGGATAAACATACAAGAGCTTCTATCACCTCAATCTGCTTGAGATTCCCAGACAGTTCAGTTTCACACAAAGCTGCTGAGGCTTTGATTTCTCCTGGTGAAGCACATGTGAGCAAGACATGTCACCAGTATTGGATAGTGTTCTTACCCCGTAAAAGGTTTAAGATTTCTATCCCAGTGCACCCATATTTCTGTGATTTCTGTTAGGATTTTTAACTGAATACACTGATCAGTGTATATGGCATACTTATCCAACTGAAAAGCAAAAAGGACACTGGGAAAAAAAAGGTACTGTATGTTCTCATCAACAACATATACCTTCTATCTTTTCAGGGGAATCAGGGAAGCTGATTAAAGGTAGTTTAAAGATTGATTCAGTTAAGTCGAGGGCAATCCTGGAAGGAAACCTCTTAAGGGCGTTAAATATCTTCAGTCTGCTGTGGAGGTTCCCCTTCCAGCAGGACATAGGCCATAAGTATACAACAAGAAATAAAATGAAAGTAATTAGGATAAAGCATATCCAAGAGGTAAAACTACCAAATCAAAGCCCAGACTGAGACAAATCTTTTAATTATGGCATTCGTTACCATGAGTAATCACAGATCCTTCCTCCCAGCAGCTGTAAGACTCTATAACCATCACTGTTCCCAACAACCTTGATAAGTTGTCAGATTCATGCTGATTTTTGCACAGTTTCTGTCTTAGTCCCTTAAATAACATGCTGCTCTTATTTTTGCACATCTCTGGTGTTTGCTGCTATTTTCAAATATACATTACTGTAAAAATGTCCACAGCTGTATATTGATTATTTATTCTCCAGATGCACAGTATTATATTGTAAAAACACTGTGCTGAACAGTGTTTTATTTGTTTTCTTAAATCTGTCATTATGCTGTTACTTGTATACAGTCTTTTTAAGGTCCACATTTGTGTGACCACTTTTGCTATAATCTTTTGCTGCTGTAACACCACAATTTCCCCATTGTGGAAAAATAAATGGATTCTATTCTACTCTTTTTAGATTTAGTTTTCAAGCAGAGCCTAGATTGCTATGTATTTTAAAATCTTGGTTTTAAACTAAAGGAGACAGATAGTTTGCATTTTAACCCTAAAAGTTGCTATAGAAATAGAATATTTCTTAATTCTCCTAGATAAATACCCAAAAGAGAAGCAGCTGTAACTAAATGGTAGTACTGAATACAGGTGCACACCAGTTTTTAAGTACATTTTTAAGCATCCATTTTCTATCTTCTAACACGCTTAATCCCAAGTGGGGTCGCGAGGGGTGCTGGTGCCTATCTCCAGCTGTCAATGGGCGAGAGGCGGGGTACACCCTGGACAGGTCGCCAGTCCATCGCAGGGCAACACAGAGACACACAGGACATACTGTACAACTATTCACACACACACTCACACCTAAGGAGAATTTAGAGAAGCCAATTAACCTAAAAGTCATGTTTCTGGACTGTGGGAGGAAGCCTGAGTACCCGGAGAGAGCCCATGCATGCTCAGGGAGAACATGCAAACTCCATGCAGAAAGACCCTGGGCCAGGATTCAGACAAAACGTTCGATAGATATAAAGGCATGACTAAATGACATCATAGTTTTATCCAAAGCAGATTTTTACAGAACTTGTATTATTAGAGAAGAAACATGATGCAAGTGGAGAAACAATCCAGGGACGAATGTGTCATCAACTGAAAATAAAGTGTGAACTAGTTTTCACACATTGTGCACAACAAGCATTTGCCACAGTGCACATAGTAGGCACAGGCTGGGGCAGCAGAGAAATCTCTCACATCTCTCTCAGATCCTGAGAGCCAGGCACAGACATGGACTCATCAAACGACTTTTCGATTATGTTACGTAAGATGCTCCTACTTCTCCTGCTGCTACAACGGCATTTGTGGGTCAAGGAAGCCAACAGCAATGACACACAGCCTAGTTATCATTCACCGTTAAATCACTCATCATGTCTCCATCATCAGATCCCTGCATTTTAATATGCTGCCATCATCTACTCTGGCCCGGTTTGTAAAGTCGGTCAGCAGCACAAATGCAGAAGTGGTGTAGCAGCACCGACTGGTGGCAACTGCTAAGCATGGCATGTTTTTTTCCCTTATTTGCCTGAGGCAGATTCTGCCAAATCAGGCTGAAAGGGAGAAGGTGTCATTCTATGGGGTAAAATTATGGATGTGTCACAGACAGAATGTGTCATGGCTTTAAGAAACACCTGCTTCTGTGAATTTATTAAAATAATTTATGTTCCCATGTTTTAATTTGTTGCAAATTTGTAGATTTTCTGCCGAGGTTCAAGAGGGGAAATATGTCATGAGCAGAATAACTGTGGACCTGTTTCCAATCCTCTGAGACCCATTATACATCTGTAGTGATTTATTTTTGTTTTCCTACAATTCATTGCTCTCTGCTTTACCAAGAATCCTAAATAATCCCTGGTCAATGCATTGACCAAACAGTAAAAAAAAAAAAAAATGCTGAAGTTTGATATCAGGATTTTTTTGTGTATATATCAGTGTTTTTCTTTAGACTTTTTACTGGCCTCTGTGCTGTAACACCCACGCATGTCCTAATAGATTCCTCCCCTTTGGTCCATCAGAGTGTGCACTGCCTGTACTAAAGTGTGGCATGCTTTTCCCACTTTACCTTGTTTCCCCCCCTCCCCCCTTTTATTCGACCCCCTGTTCCCCCTCGCTGTCTCTGAGATTTGTACACTGCTGCTGTGGAAGGCCTTAAAAGCCTTAAAAGCTTCCACCGTAGGAGTTGAGTCTGGGCTGTCCATTTGACCCAGACTGCTTTTGGAACAACTCAACTGCAGTCGTTGAACTTTGGCTCTGCTGTGGAAAGAAAGCCTATGTCTGAATGCTGTAAAAATGAAAGGGCCCGAGCACACACACATAAAAACACACCAAGAAACATAGGGAACTTTTTGAAAGTCAAGCTTGGCTTTTAAAGCTCTGAGTTCTGAAAGTCTGACAGCCTGTTTCTAATCCCTTTCCCACTTTTTTGTTTCTCTTCCTTTCTCTCCTCCACCTCCCTCCTTTTCCTTCCTTCTCTACCTGTCCTTGTGTCTTGCAGGAGAATTCTGGGGAGATCTCATGCTCTTTTATTCCTCAAGGATGAAGCAGCAGTGAACCTTTGTGTTGAGGCAAGGTAAGCACTGATCACGGTGTCCCTAAAATAGAAACGTGCATGCAATATTTATCAACTTTCACTCTCAAATGCATATTTTTTATGTTCCCCGTTATTACACAAAGGGAATGCACTTTTGTTATATATTTAGTTGTATTTTTTTACAAAAAAAGTGGATTTAGACTGTAACGGATTAAATTATTCAATTTCTTTTGCTTAAAGCTGAAAACCATCAATCAGTCCTACCAATACAATTATAATCCTACACATTTACCATCCTTATTGATAATAATCGTGTCTATACAACCTATTATTGTTCAAAATACACTGAAAATAAGTGTTAGAATAAACACCTGTTACCTGCTTGGGTAGTTTTATATAGAGTTGCTCTTTAGAGAGCATCATAATCTAACAAAGTAATGATAGCTGGTTAGACAGACTATCTGTTTGCAACTCCCCAACAGTTTGAAATCAGCAATACCCTGCAATTGACTGCTCAGACTTAGACAACTTTTATTGTGATTTTGTATACACACACTGTATACAAAATTAAATTCTGTTTTGTACAGCTTTCATGACATTTATTTCATGAACTTTCTTGAAGTACAGTGATCAAATGTTAACAGGTGGCATTTAGATCTTAAAATAGCAGATTAGTACTTTTAAAGATGAGCCTAAGGTGAACTTTCTGATTATTAAATATAAACTAATGCATTTTTTTCCTGAAATCCAGATCTGTTCACTATTTAAAATATTATGCCTTGATTTGTTTGTTAACAACCATAATCCAATGCCACCTGCTTTTTATTCTGCTACTTGTCTGCATGCTAGAGGCCTGTTTCACAAATATTGTTACTGCAAACAAATCTCATAATCCTGTGTTTGCATGTAAGGCAGATCATTTAACTTGACCCCTTCGTCTACCCTCGAGTGTTTGTATTCAACAAAACAATTGAAAATTTGACTGAACAGCTAGCATAAAGGATTGAGTCAGTTTTGGGCCTATGATTAGTATTGAAGCTGCACATCAAATATAAATAATATGAGTTTAATTTAACTGTTTTATATGGGACGGAATATGTATATTTAAAAAATGATTTGCTGGTGGCCAGATAGTGGTGAAATAAAAAAATTAGTATACAAGTCCAATGTTGTGATGTTGTTTATCTGGAAATATGGCCCCAAGTTAAATTCTCTTATCTACTGTTTTCCCTGCTAAGAGTACAGAAAAGTGAGTAACATATTCTGTTTTAAAGTCAATTAATTCCTGGCTCTTTAGTGCAGTTTGAAAGTGTGAACCAAATGCAACAAAAATAAGACATTTTAAATTGTGTCTGGTCCAGGAGTACAAAAAATCTTGTGGACATGTTTGATCTGAGACGCCAACAAACGGGATAGAAACACGGAGGAGGACTTTATTCTCAGGAACAGAGAGTGAATGAGGACGCTGTGGACAGGATTAAAGTTTAACCAAACATCCCCAGTCCCCAGGAGAGGCAAATCTGCTGCCGTCCGCAGTGGACAGCAAGAAAAGACATGCAAAGAGACAAGACAAGACGGAGCGGCAATCCCCAGCTGTCGTTAAAAACTGCTGCCTCTGATACATTATTGAATATGTGCCTCTCCAACGCATCGCTGAGCCTTCCTCTCGTGTTAGTGTTCAAGTTTGCATAGCGTCACCATGCTAAAAATAAAGCATTCGCTCATCCTTTTTCAGTCTGCTAAAAAATGCAAAGGGTGCATGAGGCTGGTGTGTGTTTTTCTAAATGCAACTTTCCTCTTTGCCAGCATCAGAGCAACTTTGTCTTGATGCTGGCTGGAATTAGAGTTTGAGTTTTGCTCATATTTGCTACAAAAGCAACTGAAGAACAAAAACAAGAAAGACTTAGATTTGATTAAACTCCTTGAAAGTATTTTTGGATGAGGAGGATTTTGAGGCATGCCGATTGCTTCAGAGGGAGTCCTCTTTACTGTACTCAGAAGGCACAGGGGATTATATTGGAATCAAAAAGCAAGTTAAATATCAAATCTTAGTCTTTCTGATGCACAGCTCATTCTTTTTAATCTTCTGTAGAATTGATCTGTCCATAGACTTTATGTTTGTGGAGTACCATGTTTTATCTACAGGTGGCAGCAGAGTAACATACCTAATAGAAGCTCACTAAAGTGGCCCCTTCTGAATAGATAGGACCTATATAGGCCGCCCATCTATTTTCCTTTCATTCCCATCACTGCATGTTTTTAACAAACTATTTTTGCAGGAAGGACAGAGAAAGCACCAGATGGTGTATATTTTCTGATGAGTATTGAATTGTCCAAACAGATCTGTTTCTTTTCTCTTCTAGCTACCACTTTCAAACTTCAGTGTCAAGGATGAAACATGAGCAAAGGTATGCTTATCTTTTGTCTCTCTGGTCTGTGTGCAAAGACATTGAGGGAGCTGTTGTATGCAGTTAGGAGGTTTGGAGGCGTGCGTCTCCGTCCTCTGACTGATGTTGCAGTGACATGATCGGCTTGACTGCTAGTAGCTCTTTGTGAGGTTGCTATAGTGACTGAGGGTTGAGTGTTGGGGAGACCGGAGAGGAATCCGAGGGTGCAGAGGGGGCGGAATAGGAAATGAAGTGCCTGATGCCTCTGGCCTGTGACGCTTGTTTCTGTGTGTGTCTGTACATTTGTTAGAGAATGGATGTGATATGTGTTTATCTGCAGAGGGAATCCAGTTGTTGAGTGCCACTCATCTGTGTAATTGGTAAATTGATGAAGATAACTGAAAATGCACTAAGGCAGTGAGACAAAGGTAAAAACTCTGCCACTAAGGTGTAGAAAGTGTGATGGCAAATGTGTGGACTGAAGGTAAACCAGTTTGGACACACACACACAATATGTACCTCTATGCTTACAGGGACTTTCCATTAGTTTTTGATTGCTTAACCCAGAGCCTTTCCCTAGCCATTGCCAACATATAAACCTTAAACCCTAAAGCTTACCTAAACTCTATTCAGACCTTAGACTTAAACTTAACCCCCAACCCAATAAAAGAGCTTTTGCTCATGGAGACTCATTGACTTGTCCTCACAAGTACCTGTACTTGAGAGGACATGTCCCCACAAAGTAGCATATTCCTGGGAAGTTGGCTTTATTCTGTCCCCAGAAGCTTGGCAGAAAATGTATAACATCCCCGTGTCTCTTGTTGAAATTTAACTTAATCAGCAAAAAAATATTCAAATGACATATTAGACAACTGTTTATATATATATATATATATATATATATATATATATATATATATATATATACTGTATATATATTCAGAGCTAGACATTCAAGGAAAAATAGAAATTGTAACAGGGTTTTAACCAAAATTAGAAGGGGGGGGGGGCAAGCAACTGGTTTTCTTTATTCTCTGCTGCACCATTTTTCTTCTTTCTTAGTTGCTTCTTTGCTGATTGAGCCAACTCCTTTTTCTTTAATCTTACCTCCTCCTTGGAAGGTGACGTTCATGTGTTCAAAGCACTTTTCCAATGGATATGTGCAAATAAAATACAGTTGTGCTTGAAAGTTTGAATACCCTCCCATTAATGAAAATGCTAAATTCCCAATCAAATAACACAAAACTGAAATTTCTAATTTAGTCAATAAAAATAATTTAGTCAAAAAACAAAATTGTCCCAGATAAATCGAAGTACCTTGTTCATTAACAGTGAACCAACAC
>NW_015150922.1:587761-639907 GCF_000732505.1 Cyprinodon variegatus | reverse complement strand
ATATATATATATATATATATATATATATATATATATATATATATATATATATATATATATATATATATTCACATATTTTTAAAATTGCTGTCATGGTTTACATTTCTTAAAAGCGATGGACAGGATACTGCGCAAGGAACATATATAACAGCTCATGGGCTTATAAAACATGTATTTATTGCTGCAAATTTAAGCATAGCGCATCTCTACATTGAAATACATAGGCAAAAATCTAAGTAAACATTCTATAATGTTTACATATACATTTGCAATAACATACTTTAACTGTAATATGCAATTACCTTCCACTGCACTTTAATTTAGATAGCTTCTGTCCAAACTTTATTTGTTCATTTTATTGTAAAACCCATCTGTATGTATGCTATTGTACATAACTGTAAAAACCCTTTTTATAGTAATATCCACCTGTATATTATATTCAGTACATATCCAGCTGCAAATTTAGTTCATAACACTGGTTATCTATATATTATATTCATCTATTAGTAAGATTCTGTTTATAATGCTATTCATCTCTATACTTATTCAGTAGAAACCCATATCTTGTAATTATGGAACCATTATTTATCCTGCTCTTGCTGCTATTGCGCTTCTGGTTAGACATAAACTGCATTTCGTTGCCTTGTACCTGTATCTGTGTAATGACAATAAAGTTGAATCTAATCTAATCTAATCTAATCTAATGATGCCAAAGCAATAAAATTTCAAAAATATTTATGATTACTAAGCTTAACTGTCTTTTCCTCGTAAATGCTAACACCTTTAGATATTTTACCTGGCTAGATGATACCAGATGCCAAACAGCATTTTTTGTTAGTTTTTAATTGTGAATGTCATGGCTAACAGAACTATCCACTTTATAGGGACTAAAAAAAGAATCATATCAGCATGACATGGTATAGTGTTGAATACTCCAAATCCTCAGAGATGGTCCATATGCTCTCGGGTTAATACTTGAGATCACCAGCCTAATTAGGCCGATAATCTAAATTACCATCCTGACAGAGTTTACATTGGATTAACTATAGATCATATTTCAAACATAATCATTTATGTTTTTTATTCTTATTTTCTTAATCTACAGCAAAGTCAACTTTAAATTAGCATCAGGACTTCCTAAAAAAAACTAGCCACCAAAAGAGGCACATTAAAATAGTGTACATCTACTTTAAAGAAAAGCACAAACATATACTTCATAGCACAGATTACACTTTAGGTGCTTTTACAAACTTATTTCAAGTAAATAAACTGTCCTTGTTCTAACACAACCCCAAGCACTTTCTTTTGTCACTGCAGCTTTTCAGCTCATGAAAAGGTTCAGGAATGTTAATAAATCTGGCAATGATGTACCTGAACAGACCAAGGTAGGAGTGAAAGCATGCCCACACACGGGTCACCTGCATCATCCTCTTGATTCCACCTCACAATGAAAGCAAAGCAGTGAACCTTGAATGATGCCTTTCTCCTTTGTGTTTAGACTCTTACCAAAGCCTTGGGAATAGAGCCTCATATACGAGACAGCTCTGCAGCTTCCCACTCATCAAATATGGATTAAATTCCACTTGGACCAAAATGCCTAAACAGTATCACAGGTGCTTTCCGGTCTTTCATTTTTATGCTGTACCAATTCAGCTGCCTGATCTAACTCTCCCTCATCCCACTCCTTTCCTTTGTGTACACAAGTTGGTAGGGATGAGTCAGTCACAATTCTGTATCTAGTTAAACTGATATATTTTTTTAGTTTGGCAAGAAAGAAAGAGTAATGAAGTAAAACTATTTGTGTGACTATTTGACAATGAGTCAGTGAAGGTGACTACTAATCTGACACTTTGAGCACTTGGTGTTTTCCCCGCTGTGGATTCAGTGAGCACAAACAGGACAGACACCAATACGTACTTAGACACAGGTTTGAGTGCTTATTTTATGTATACATCACTCAGGCTTAACATTACAGCCTATAACTCTAGTGATCTCTTATTCATGGTATCTGTAAGTAGGTAGGAGCTATTAGGCAGCCAGTAATCAATGTGTCACTTTGTCAATTTAGATCATACAATGTGAAAAATGGGTAATAGTATGGACAAGGGGAGTTTAACAAAGCCAAGCTATGATACCTGGAGGCCTGGCTTAGAGCATCCCCTAAACTCCAGCCCTTGCACATAGATAATAGCTTCAGTAGCTCAGATTGTAGAAGAACATAATGCTGCTTCTAACTTAAAGGTGTCAGACTACATTGCAGTTTTCTGCGTATATGGCTCCTTGTCTGCAGACCTGTCAGGGTGCTCATACTGACTGACTCCCTTCAGCCACAGCAGAAGAATGGGGGCCTATTCTGATCAATAATGTTCTCTTTAACATTAGATATACACGACATTGCCTTGTGTGTTACCATGAACACATGGTAACATGTTGCTCTATGGTAAAAAATACACAAGCAGATTTAAAAAAAGCAGTCTAGGTGTAATGGTTTACTAATTGGTGTGCTTTGAAACCTTGGATCCTGCCATCATTTGGATTCCCCATGACTAAATCAAATAAAGGATATCTGAGATGTGCTTGACAAACAAGTCTGATCCGTACCTTAGATGATCCACCTTGCAACACAGTATTTCAACAAGTACTGGGGGCATCCAGATGACAGCAATCTAGTCGAATCCATGCAGAATGTCATCAGGTTATCTAGAATCAGTATTTAGGCTTCCCTGACTTATTTCAAGACTCTTTTTATAGTCCTCAGATGTCATGGAATATATTGAGAACCCTCACTTGTCCTCTGTGATCATTGACTTTAAATCTTTATAAGAAAAAATCAACAACCACTCCTTATAACATTTTTTTCAGGTCTTTGTTGTACCAAATCTACAGAGCTAATTATTGGATATTAACAGACTGTTGGTGATCGTAGTATAGATGCTCTCAGGTGTTGTACACACATTGAACATTGACATGTACTTGTTCCATGTACCAGGCAAGAAATCTTATGTTTAAACTGGAGCCATTTGCAGGTGGTTAAAAATGAGCTACTTCATCGTTAAACATATGTTCTAGAATAAAAAATGGTAAAGTGGAAAGCTTTAAAGAAATTAATTCAACTTGTAAATGCTTGAACCTACAGAAGGACGAAAAGATTGAAATTGAGCTCTTTTGGGCGTGCTTTGGTGGCGCAGTGATTAGCGCACATAACCCATATATGATGGCGTTAGTCCTCAATGCGAGCGACTCTGGTTCGAATCCAGCCCATTTTACATATATACCAAAGGACTTGTAGCCATGACTAATTTGCAATTGCTGCAAGGATCTTTCAAAAAAACTATTTGGGTAAATGATTTAAAGATTTCCATTTTTTTTCTCTTGGGTTTCATAGCTGGATGATACTGTAATCAAAAGCAAAAATTCTACCCCCAAAAGGCAAAATGAAAAGTGCTTCTGACTGGGCCATTCAACATTCAGACTTAAATCTGATGCTGTGGCATCTTGAACTTAAAAATTTCAAATTACAAATTCCTCCCAAAATAAAACTCTTCTTCAATAAATTAGGTAGGTAAAATTTGTCCATAGTGATGTTTAAAGCTTGTCAGACTGATAGCAGGCGCTCAAATTTACAACATATCAAAAACAGAAGAAATCTCAAACGATATTTAGGGAACTTTTGTTAAAGCTGAAGTCTGTAGATTTTTAAAAATCACTTTTTTGTCATATTGGCTAAAACTGTCCCTATGCCTAGATAGCAGTACATGTGATATGTAACCTGTGAAAAAAACTGCTTCAATTGGTCCCGCCTACTGCCTGTATTGCAATCTGGAAAGAATATTTCGGGACGAGACAAAACAACCAATCACAGCTAGAGGAGCGTCTGATGGAGTGTCAATCACAGCTCACACACGCTGAATCCCGCCCCCTCCCTCTCACCGCTGAACCTGCCGCTGCCGCCCGGCTGCCGCAGTCAGGAGGACGCGCGTGGAAGTCATGGCGGAGCGACAGCCACCAGCGAAAGAGAAACTGCCCTTACTGCCCCTGCCGACAACTGCTTACACGGCAAAGACTAGAGAAAAAAAAAGATGTCAATGGAAGAGAAAAAATCAAAAAAGAAAGAACTAGCTGCGCAGATGCTGTGAGAGGGGTGGAGCTTGGAGGTGGGGCATGAGTGAAGCAGAGAGGGTGGGGGAGTGGCGTGAAACCTGTTTTTCTTCAAATTTTCAGTTGAAGTCTGCTCTCTTCTCAATGTAACAGACTGCAGCTTTAAGCTTTGATTTCTTTAAAGTAAAAATGTCACAAAAGAAAAAGGAATTAAAAATGCCTTAAAAAAAATAACAAGGCAAACAAACAAAATAAAACAAACAAACAAAAAAATGCTGGATTATTCAAGAAAAAATGTCACCAAAAATCTATTAAGGCAACTGGACATGAAGGACTCTTGTTTGAGGACAACAACGTCCATCATCTGGCCGAGGAAGAAAGATGGTTTGAGAGAGGGGTTAAGGAAGCCATCTTTGGTAATCTGGAAAATCTAACACACAACAGAGAAGGGTGGTCTTAGGCATAAGCTGTTACCTACTTACACAGCACTTTTAGGAACAATACCAAGAAGATTCACCTCTCACCTGCCCTCACCTGACTCATAGTTCAGTGAGGCATATGACCAAAACCACTCTGACGAGGAAGATAACAACCCATCAGAACCCCTAACGACCATTTACCCCCCATGTAATCTCCATTGCTCAACCAATAGGAGTGATCAGAGCCACCTTTTGTTCCCCCTAATTCTTTTTTTTACACCTAATGTTTCTGTACATTAATCTCAGGGCTCCCCACCACCACTTAGAACTGAAGAGCCCTTTTAGATGAGAGAGAAAATGTCTTCTTATAAACTTCACGTCCAGTTGCCTAAACTGAACTTTTCAAGCTTGCCCATGACTTGGATAACTGCGAATCTTCACAGATATGTGACCAAAAGTTAGGCAAATGCTAGATGAGGGACATGGCACAACTAATTTAGTTAGTGTCCCCTCATGAGTTACCTGAGGTGAACTTTTTTATGTAACAAATTCAAAGCAACCCTCACACTCAGCTGCCAATACAAAGCAAAGAAATTCTAGTGCATGTCAGCATGGATCTCCACAGTGTGCAGTCTGCTGTGTATAACAGTCATTTTGAGAGAAATAATATGCTGTGCCATACAGGGATGGCTTCACACAGGGATTACACTTAGATGATTCCTCAATAGAGAATTTAGTCCCGGGTAGCCGAACTTAATCCGCGGCTGTGGGAGCAGACCAAAGTAATGTAGAGCCAAGGCCAGATATGACAAAGAACAGAACACTGCCAGATAAGTTCCTACAGGGACAGGGTCGAGCTTCTCTTGACAGCTTTTCCCGAATCTCTCTGCTCTCACTTACACATTCCTAAGTAAACGTTTGTCCTCTTCCCTATCTTCCTGACTCGTGCTCAGTGCCTGTGTCTCAGTTGTGAGAAATAGAATGTGTGCCTGCTTGCTCTCTCTGAGTGCTATTGCTTCGTTAGCGCTGCAGATTTCTAGGTCAGCTTTAGCCTTGTTCCCACTGTTTCATATGCTGTAATTACCCTCACGTGAGTCACGTCTGATAATTAGGATGGCCCAAGCACGACTCAGCAATACTCACGTACTTGCACACATGAGACACACATACACACCCATCAGTCATTAGTGGAGAGCTTACCATCCAGTACAGCACTAATGGGATTAACGTTGCTGAGGGCTTCACTCGTCAACCTCTTACTCCTCTCTCTGCTCGCTATCAAGAGCGGTTCTTAAATGCAGGAATGGCTAAGTCGTTCCATTAAGTGCCCTGGTGTCCTTTTGGGCTGAAAACCCAAGATCATGAAAGCGCAATGTCAATGGTTTGACTACATGTGCCCCCCCCCCCATCGGTGATCCTGTGTGCATACTTAGGCACAACTTTTATAATTATTATTTTACTTACATTAAAACTTGTGTTGCAACATAAGTAAAATCTGTTAAGTCCAGGTATAAAGTAGTCCTTTGTTGGAAATGTCTCTGTACATTAACCAATTTGGTGTCAATAAAAAAGAAAATGTTAAAAGAACAGGACATTTCTAAGTTATGAAAACATGACATTCAACCGAACCTGAAATCAAGTTTAAATAATTCTTATCCCTGACAAGAGCAATCCAACATCATTCGACTGATTCACAGAAAAAAAACAACACAAAGACGAAATTATTAAAAGGATTTCAACTATTGAACAGTTCTTTTGTAATTCAGAGAATTGCAAGAGTAAGCATAACTGTAATACAGAAAGGGTCTGTGGCTTAGTTTTTTAAGTTAGAAACCTATTTTACATAGCACGTGCATATCTCCATACTCCATACCTTTATTAGTAAGGATGTTAATTGAAATTTTGTCAAGGTACGACTAGGGCTGTAACAATATATACAGCTCATGAAATAAGGTGATGTCCATTATTAGGCTTGAAAGGATGAGACAGAATAAAGGGAACAGGGTTTAAATATAAGGAATAATATGAATTATCTATTTAAACTGAAGAAGGCAGGTTGCACTCAGCATTTAATTGACCTTTGTGCACGTGCTACCACCAGCTTTAGCTTGGTTCTGTTCTGCTCTGAAATATTGGTTGTGAAAATATTATTTGTGTTTTTGACACATTTGTGTTCAGTATAGAATGGTCCGGTTCATGTTTGATTTGTTGGATTTTGAACTAAACATGGTTAAATGCAGTCCCGGCTGCAAAACAAAAATGTTAATTAGTCTAGACTTTCAGTTTAATGTTGATCAAAAAACCAACTTTAATGCTATTTTTTGTGTATTTGGTGATGAAGGCTTTTCCTATCTATATTCTCAATGCTCATATCAAATGTCATTCTGGTACCGTTTGCTGTTTTCTAGAAGTAAACAGAATTCTGTCGAATAGATGAAAATTGGGTGCTACTAGAGTTTCTCAGACAGACCAATATAAAGTCTTTCATTAAAACAATTCTATTCAGTTTATTTCTATAGCGCCAATTCACAGCACATGTCATCTCAAGGCACTGTACAGTTCACAGATCATACAGTCACATTAATTCCAAGTTTTCTATCTAAGGAAAACCAGTTGATTGCAATGACTCATTGACTTGAAGGCAATCACTCACACTAAGCATGCTTGTAGTGAGTGGAGAGGAAAAACTCCCTTTTAACACGAAGAAACCTCCAGCAGAACCAGGCTCAGTGTGAGTGGCCATCTGCCGAGGCCCACTGGGGTTCAAGGAGACAGAAGAGATACCAAAGGGAACTTTAAAACATGTCCCCCTCCAGGAAACACACAGCCAGGCAGACGAGCTCCGAGCCAGTTCCCTTGGGAGAGGATGAAAAGAGCACATCCAGACACTCACAGTCAGAGAAACAGGACTACACTGAAAAACAGGCCAATCTCAAACACCTATAAACAAAGGTGTTGATGGCAGCAGCACGGCTGATATTTCTCTCCAGGATGGTGTCACAGCCAACAAACAACCCTGCTGCTCCAACACTAATTCCTGTCTTCAGATTAAAATACACAGAAATAGATACGAATGTGGGTCCTTTATAAAGCACGCATATTTAGGATCTGCTATAAGCAGCATGTACCTGTAGGTTCTAAAACAATACATTTGACTTTGGTTAGTGTAAATATGAATATGGAGAAAAGATGTAAGTTGTTTTGTAAATATTTATATATATTTTTTGTAAAGTTGAGGTTTAAATGGTACAAATTTGTGCTATCAATAAAACAGGTAAAACTTTAAAAAGTGTGAGTTAGTGGTGGTTGACTCTAAGCCCAAGTGTAATTTGTTTCTGCTCTTAAAGTGATGTCCTGGCATATCGTAGCACACAATTCAATATGAGATCCGGACAGTCCTGATTCAACATCCAGGTAAACATTTGCTGGTTGTCAGTGAAAGACAGTTGGCTCTGAGTTCTCCCTCATAAAGAATCGTAGCCCCCACTTCTAATGATGCGAGTAAAATTATCTGAAAACACCTTGACCTGGATTTTTGTTGTACATTTACTGTAGTGGTTACTTCTGTGCTCAAGGTGTCCCATGATTAATTTGCTTCTGCATAGAAGCATTTAAACAAAGGGAAGGATTTGATTTTAATTATAAAGAAACATTAAAGGTGTCATAAAAAGATTATAGGGTGTTTGGTGCAGGTCCTTAAGGTCTCTGAATAGGGTGTGTAACATAGATTTGGCTAAAAATGGCATATTTGCTGTTCTATGTGCCCTAATGCCAGCCTTGTTAAAAGCCCTAGAGTGAAACAACAGGTTTTCTTCCTTTCATGATATGCCCATTAATATGTACATGAGCTGTGCGCTGATTGGTTGGTTTACAACGAGCGAAGCTGCTGAGCAAAAATGCATCATAGACAACAACAACAAGCACTCACTCACTGAAACATCGAAATTGTTGATATGGTAGGGTGACCAGACGTCCCCTTTTTCCCAGACATGTCCTACTTTTCATACCTAAAAAAATGTCTGGGGTTATTTTCAAAATCGTCAGGGATTTTTGTCGACTACAGCGCAGCACGTAGTTGAAATACACGGGCATTCGAACCGAGCTGTGAGCTCCTCCGGGATTCCCGGACCAGCCCAGGAGCTCACGGCTCAGTTCGAATGCCCGGTCCCGTCCAGTCAGCCCCCCAACCAAATAACGCAACACCCCCGAGTTTACGCCAACTTGGGGCTTCGTTTGGATTTGCCCGTTTTATGTTGAAAGTTTGGAATTGTGAGGTTTGCAGAGAAAGGAGGTGTCAGTGGGGTTTGAACTTCTCTGTACATGCATTTCACCCACTGAA
Source organism: Cyprinodon variegatus (assembly GCF_000732505.1). Classification (NCBI taxonomy): domain Eukaryota; kingdom Metazoa; phylum Chordata; class Actinopteri; order Cyprinodontiformes; family Cyprinodontidae; genus Cyprinodon; species Cyprinodon variegatus. The sequence goes on along the minus strand of NW_015150922.1, from coordinate 631,051 downwards.
CTATGGTTATTCATCTATGACAATGTGAACTCGGTTTTGCATTCTATGACCCCTTTAAGCTCAATAAAACAGAGGAAGGGGTAACCATTTACCATACCTGAACTGATTGTAGCAAAGAAACACGGAAAAGAAAGCCAGCATTTTACAAAATACAATCTCAGGCTGTTGTTTAACCTCAGGCACATCTGGTAAAACAAGGCAACTGAATCTTTTCCCATAGCCAGAAGCAATGTGGTGACCCTCATTGTCTCGCTGCTGACATGTAAATTATCTCTCCCAGGGAGGACCCTGCAGACTATTACAAGTGAGGGGATTGATTTTAATCATTGTACGCTATGTGGAGGACCACAATTTCTGACCAACAGGATTGTCAGTAGAAAAAATATTTCATTTTTTTCTCATTGAACCTTGTTCTAAACTTTTATAACAGTGCTGTGAATTCTAGATGCTGTGTTTTTTCTGTTATATTTAACTAAAAGGAAAAGTGAATTCTCCACAACAATCAAGCTTATTGCTCGAGTTAATGATATTTTTGTGATTTTTGTGATGTCTGTCAGCACCCTCTGGTCAGGTTCTATCCAAATAAAAGCACAAAAAAAGGTCCTCAAGAGCAAATCATGAGAGCAAAGACTAAGCATATCAATGACGATGAGGTTTCTATCTATTTGATCAAAGGGTGCTTTTATGGGATGCTTTGGTTTATCCCCAATTTCAGCAGACTCTGGAAAAAAAAAACTCATGTCCTTTCAGGTGTTATGTTTACAGCTGTGCCGGAACTGATAAATACCCCTGACTACTGCAGAATCATTTGACGCCGGATTGAATGCCCAGCCAGCAACCGCAGGTCAAAAAACATGCTGTTCTGGAGCCAGAAATACCTTCAGGGACAGAAAGACATATGCAGCAATAATCACCAACTCCTCACCAGTGTTGGCCCTTTTCTCCCAACATCACTGCACCCATTTCAACAGATCATTTAGAAGCAATATTACCCACAGCTACCCAGTTGTCACTGTGTGTTTTCTCTGGATGGAAAAGGTAATGGAGATGTAGGCTGCGAAATGAGTGGTACAATGGAGAGGAGAGCACAGATGGAGGGCTGTAGCTGCACTCTGTGGTACAGTAGGGCACAACATGTGTGGGGGACAAGGCAAAGAGAGCTGTAATTTTAAAAACCGTCCGTCACAAGCACAAACATAAATCTAGACACACTTACAGAAAGACACACACAGATGCACACACAGGCATTGGATTACCATGGGGATTATGGAGGCATAGCTGTAAAACAGGCAGAGACAGATCAGTGTCATACTTCACAGACTCTCTTGCGGACGTGCAAATACACACTCCCACCTATTCAGGTCTTGCTATGTGTACTGAAGTCCATGTGTTGACTCTCGTGAATTTTATTGATTTTTCATCATTTTCAACCTTCTCGATACCTAACCCTGACAGTGGCCCTATACCTCATCATTACCAGTGCATACCTAACCCTACCCTTAACCTAGACTCAATGCACCTTATCCTGCACCAAACTGTTTGCAAAAAAAGAAGTAAGGGTCAGCAAAATGTCCTCATTTTGGTAGAAACGGTCATAGAATTGATGGTGAAATCAGGAAATGGTCCTCACTCTGATGCCAAGACTGGTGCGCACTCACACACACACGTGCTTTGTGTGTACAGTAATATGGATTTATTTTGGGACAGATGGTATGATGACTTTCATGTCATGATTGAACATTGTTCAAGTCTGAATAGGAAGACCGTTTAATACAGCAGCAAAGGAGCTTTACTGATCATTATTGACCTGGAACATCATGAGCTGAAGGTCATAGAGATTTCATGAAGGAGCCGTACACATTCATCTGTTTTTTGACCTCCTGGTTTAGAATACATATGCAGTTTGAAAGTTTGCTATATGTATTGTTTTATGAAGGATCCTAAAAACGCATATAAAAACGCCTGTTTAAAAGTTCCAAACACCATCATCCATACAGAAAGTGGCCGGCTTTTCTTTTTTAGCACCAATTTTGATCATTCTGAGGAGCAGAACGGAAGGTGTTTCTAACTAAATTGATGGCCCTCACCGCGATCTTCTCATTATACCAGATCTGTTAAAGCTTGCTGCTATGACCAGGCTCACATTACCATCTATAATGCCTGAAGGACTATATCTTCCATATTGTAATGTAGCATGTGGCAAACACATACATTTACACTGTATGAGGAAGTAAAGAAAAAGTCCTTTGTTTCCACCTGTCAGGGACAACATTACCATTATCTGATATAAATCAGATTTCCACAAATATCTCAAACTGGCTCTTACCAATGATAATGTTGTCTTCAGAAAAGGAAAAAAAAAATGCAGGAAAGACTACAAGTTGTGTAGACTTTTTTTTGAGTCAATATAATCAATGTTTATTGGACCTTTTCTTACAAATCCTCTGCGGGTTACGATTTTGGGAGTTTGGAACAGAAATAACCCTTTTTGTCCCACAGAGCATACATATAAGAGTTTGAAAACAAGGTAAATGCCTTAAAGTATGTGAACTGACCAGTTGCATTAATATATGTCCAATACTTCTATGTAAGTATTTGGGCTGTGGAAGGTGCAAGACTGTAGTTGAAGAGTTTCAGGGAAAAGAAAAACATGAGACTGTAAAGAGGCTCCCAGTGTGCAGGACTTCTAGCACCAATTTATGACTGCAATTTTTTTTTTTTGTATATAATATAGAAAGCTTAAGCATTGCCCACTAATGCATCTAATAGTGAAGGAAGTGCAAGTCGATAATTCCCTTTTCCAAGCTGCTCAAAAGCTGCTCAAAAAGATAGATACACACGAGCAACTACTACAGAACTAACCAAAGTACAACAGCAATGTTAATAGCATTCCTTAATTTTCATTCTATGTAAATGTTTAAGTGTTTGTTAATTATAAAAAGAAAACAAAATCAAATAGTGAATGGCAAACGTAGCCTACTCTTTTCAGACATAGTAGTGTATCTTATATTTTGCGGCCTTTATCCCAATAAACATACAGTACACGGTGCAAAATGTACAGTAATTCAAAATGAAACACATCTTTCAAAAGGGATGCATTGTTGTACAGGAATGCTAAATCAAAGCATGAATAGAATATTTGAATTCCCTACTACTGAGATATAACAGATTACAATGGACATCTAAATGAGGGCATCCCTAAGTAGTTTGGGCTCAACGAGTGGTTGGATTTAAAGATTAAATTAAATTCTTTTCATTTTTTTTTCTTTCCTAATTTGACCTCTGAGATAATATTCACTGCAAACCAGAACTGGTTGCTTTATCAGCAGTTTTTAAACCTAGGAGACATATGAGGAATTTTAATCCAATGTACAATAAAAAAATAAAAGTTTTTAAATCAAACAAGACTCTGTGACTAGTTGGTGGCATTTTAAAACCGCAGACTTGGCTCTTGCACTGTAAGATCTTTGACATGAAATGCAGGGTAATGCTCAGACTCCCTCCTTAATGCTCGCACAGCATAGTCACATGCTCCTCATACATGATGGAATATCAATAAACTGACAGAGTTCTTCAATCTGCGGCCCTTCAACACTATTTGCCGCACCGCATCAGGCACGTCCTGGTCACCAAACATCTGTCATCGGCATGCAGCTCTGCGGAGGTCTGTGGCTCCCTGTGATCCCATCTCCTCTACGGCTGTCAAAAATAATAATCTATCTCTTCTTTGCCTCCTTTTATATTCCCTCTGAATATTTCGACTTGGCCTCCTCCTCCTCCACATGTCCCCTCTCGTCTTTTTGCATGCTGAAATACATAACTAGCAATTTGCCAATCTCTCCCGCTTTAATGCACGCACACATACACACACTGTCTCAGATAAGGCTTCCAGACCGCAAGAGCTGCGGCGGTGTATAATGACAGATAATTGGCTATTGTGGGTTTGCCCTCGGCTGCAGGAACCAATCAGAATGACAGCCACTTCTCCATGACTCGTGTGCACACATGTACTGGTGTACATTGTGTGTGTACACGCAGGCATAAGGACTGGCGCACGCTTGCTAACTGACTGTTTACAGCCTGTACCTGACAGCCCTCTGTATAATTTTATAGTCATTGCACTATTTATGTAAACACAGATAAGCTGTCCAATTATAGTTTGTGTTTTTTGCTGTAACTGCACATATCTGCATCTTTGCTGTACTATCTACAGATCCTTAGAGACCTTAGGTGGAGCTGCTCTGAGATTGAGAGTCTGTAGCTTTACAAAGTAAATGATTTTGCACAAGCTTGTATGTTGTGTTCTTTGGCACTCATTTTAAAATCAGCATCCATGATTAATGGTCTGTCTTTTTGCCATTTGAAAAGAACCCACTGGCTCCAAACATCAGAAAATATGTCTTCTGTTGTGTTTCACACACTGACTCCATCATCAAAGACAACATTGCAGTGCCAGATAAAAAGGATGCCTCACTCTGATATTATTTTGCTTTTTTTTTATTCACTGCTTCTTGTTCCTTTATTGTGTCTTTGGTTTTGTTGTCACCACACAACCCCCCATTTTATTGTTGTTCTCACTGTTTGCACAGAATATCATTTCCGCTCTTTCAGTAGTGAGGAAAAAAGTAAACGAGCCTCTGCACACATGTGTAGCTGTGTTTGTGACAGAGGATGTCTAGCTCTGTAAATATCATTTTATTTTTTATTTTTTGCCAATACTTCAATGCTACAATAAAAATGTGAGCTTTGGTGTGTGTTTGTGTGTGTGTGTTCACCCAGAAGGATGGGCTGTACACGTCCTCATAACAGCTTGCTCGATATTCCAAAATGCAATATACTTGGAGTGAAAAGAGCACGCTGGGTGTTCATCATCTACTCTCCGTTCTTAGCGTTCAATAAAAGACCTTCTTGAAGACCGCTCAGCTGCTATCTCACTTGTTACTGCTTCTTTTTTTTTAAGCAGTTTTTTTTTTCTTTGTTTTGCTCTCTGTTACACCTGGGTGCAGAGTTACACCTTCTTGCCAGGCAGCAGATTGGTCTCTCGTGCACGACATACTTTTTCTGTTATAATGAATATAAAAATATTACATATGCTCAAATGCAACGCCTTGCAGTAGCCGCCATAGCCCATGATATTTTTGACATTTTCTCAATCTTCAACAGACAAATTTTATTGGTATTTAATTAGATAAACGAACACAAGGTAATAGATATTTGTGAAACAAAAGCAAAATGATACAATAATTTTGTATTGCTTTATAAACAAAGCTTGAGAAGTGTGGCCTGGACATTAACCCCTTCCTTTTATTTGGCACCACAAAATTTCAATAATATAAATGCTTGCACAATTTGTGGAAAATATCAACAAAATGATGCATTTTGCGGGAGAGATTGCCAATGCATTATACTGTAAACTTCAGCTGAAATCAGTTTGTAAGGTTAACCACAACTGAGGGTTTTAGCGCTTTGAAGTGGCCAATTCAAAAGATAAAAGGTCTTAACTATCACTTCTTATAGCTAATAAGTATAAGGTTCACATTTTAAGTTTAAAGCAAAACGTATTCAAGAATGAAATCTGGTTTGAGAGAGAGCAAGAGCTGAATAGGAGCAAAGAAGTTGCCCTTCGTTAGACTTCTAGTCAACAGCCTTTCCCATGACATTCCTCTGACTGTTCATGCAGTCCTTGTTAGCTGCATTAGGGTCTCCGTCTATGAAATTATGCTTGTAATTGTCCAGGTGCAACCAGGGAAGTTGCCATCCCGCTAACAAGCAGCCAAGTCGCTAATGGTTAGCAGCCAACTGTGGAAAACAAATGACTGGAGAACTGACAAGTGCCAGAACAGCGCCTAAAGGAAGGAAGGGATAATGAAGCATTTTGAGCATGAAACACATCTGTGCGTCTGCTGCAGTCGAAAATAAATCCATTTATGCCAACAAAGTGCTTTTTTTTTTAAAGAAAGCTAAACAGTGAACTATTTCTGTTCTCAGTCTTGAAATGCTCTGCTTGCCTCCTGCCTGCGTTGTGGGTCTTCAGCGACAACAAAACGTTATGAAAAAGCTCTGATGTTTTGGAAATTGGAGTTTTATGTCAAAGAAATGTACTCTAGTCCTTACCTGCCAGCTCTTAGCTTTAGTCGCAAGTATCAACTAATTTGGATATGTACTAAATGAAGATACCAACACAGTACTACAGTTAATATCACTGCTCTTAACCCTATGTCACTTAGAAAATCCTAAACTATGACTTTAAAACTTCTACTGCAGCTATGAGGAAAACAGTTTTCCTCTTCATTAATGTTTAGATTCCCCTATGTCTGGCAAGACCATTAGGGAGGCATATGATCTGCTGCTTGTTCTGCGGGGTCTGATGATGACTCAAACATAAAGTCACAGTCATAAAAAAAAAGTTATCATCAGCACTAAGAAAGAAAAGTACAGCAAGGGATCGTCTCTCTCTCTCACGGAGCTCTGGTCTCAGCATCAGCTCGGTTTGGGATTGCATGACAAAGCAGAAGAAAAACAGAGTCTGAATCCACAGAGGACCTGAAGCCAACTTCCACACAAGCACCAATGAAATTTAATGGTTTTTTCTTTTGTTACAGCTTCAAATATTCATTACAATGGTTAGGAAAACATTTTGACTTAGTTCTTAAAACCTTATCACATGTGCACAAACTGTGTATGTGCATGTTATAAATCATTAATGTTCAAGGATTAGCATGTTGGTGTCTATGTGAGTGTGTGTATTAGTGGGTGGCTCTTTGATTATCTGTGATGCTGAGATTAAAGGTAATTATTGAAATGTCACGGCTTTAATGGGCCACTCCTCTGTAGCTCGCTACAGACAGAACTTTAACCTTCACAGCCATGAAACCAGAGCCTTCTCACTGAGAAATTCTGCCTTGCACCTATTCATTATTGTTTTTCCCGCTATAGCATCAAATTATACTCTACTTATCCCACTTTGGAAGTTTATAAACAAAAGCACCTTTAATTGCAGAGTTCTTGACCAATTGCATGTCTGTTAACATCCTTACACAATATACTTCAACACATTTGATACTGGTACAATAGATGGGGGTAAAAGTCACAAATCTGAATGTATTGTTGACCCATGTGGTTGCATGGATTTTACTATTTCAGTTTGTAACCTTGCATCATTACATTATTGGGTTTCTTTAATTGGTAAAGGAATTTTCTTCTCAAGCAGTCTGCAAAGGTCTGAAAAAAAAAAAAACAACAAATGCAGTAGAAGGCAGCCAACTAAATACATTTAAATTTCATGTAATTTATATTAATGCCATGATAAATGAAACAAAAATATAATAAATAAACTATATTAAGGAATTACATCATAACAGGGCTTTTCTCGTCATGTAGTTTCAGGAAAACTTGCTTCCATGCTGCTATGTTTCTTTGTTGTTTTGTCCTTTGAGCCAAACGGCCCAGTGAGGTTAACAGCCAACTAAAATAGCAATTACTTGACCTCCTGACATTCACTGAAGCAAGAGTACAGGCAATAAAAACAGCATTTTTTTTTTAAGATTACATTATTTCAGAAATCTTGTGAGAATGAGGTAGAAGAGAAAATACAGAGAAGCTTAATTTTCCACAACATAATTTACTGGTTCACTTTTGTTAAAACAAGTTGTTGAAATTGTTTTTTCTTTTTCTTCTTGGTAAATTGAAGATGTCGATTTCTGACATATGCAAATTAGGAGGAAGTCAGCAGAAACGTTATCTTAGTGCAATATATCAGAGATTCAACAAATTGAAGAAATAAAGAAACACAAAAACTGGTAAAGCTGATATGAAATGGAGTATTGTAAAATAATCAGTTTAAGAGACTTTCAATCCCAGCTAAAACCAACCGCTATGGATAGACTAATCACTGAGCCTGGTTGTGCTGGAGGTTTCTTCCTGTTAAAAGGGAGTTTTTCCTCTCCACTGTCGCTACAAGCATGCTTAGTGTGAGGGATTGCATTTGAGTGAATGAGTCAGTGCAATCAACTTGTTTTCCTTAGATAGAAAACTTTGAATCAATTTGACTGTAAGATCTGGTTGAACTGTAAAGTGCTTTGAGATGACATGTGTTGTGAATTGGTGCAATATAAATAAACTGAATTGAACTGAACTAAACTTCAAACTTTAAAATAAAAAAAATTGTTCAATAGAATGCCAATAGGGAGAATAAAGAACCACAAATACAATATGTGCTCTTTTTTTTTGTACTTGCTTTTAGCTAAAAGTCTGACTGCTTCATTTGGGGCAGTTTTGAAGTGATGCAGATGGGCTTTAATAAATACAATAAACAAAACTATACACTAATCTAGCCATGAGTCACCTTTCAAGGTCTTTGCCCAGGACGTCACCTTGGCAATGATTTACTTGGAGAAGGTTTGCTTTTGCTACTGCATTTATCTATTTTAACTAATAAAAAGAACAGAGAGTTGTGAGCCCATTCTCTAATGAAGCAGTGATGAAAATTGTGAAAATTATGAACACAAAGACTATTTCATAAATATGACCAAATTTGCCATTTCTGCTCTGGTTGTGATTAGATTGTTACTCTTATATGCACAGGCCTCGCTGCATTCCTCCTAAAATAGCCTTCTTCATTGGAGTGAGCTATGCAGCGGCTGTACAAGTCTCTCAGCTCTCTCAACATAACCAGTGTTGTTCAAACCATCATGGTTTAATTGCACTACTTTCATACAGCTGTTGAAATACCATTCAATTCAGCCTCTATGAGTCTGTTTGCAGTTATTTAGGCTACAATAATCTCATTTTACATTAAAATTCACCTCAAGCTATTGCTACACATGTTTTAAGCCAGTTATCACTTTGAAAGCCTGCTGTTTAAGTCAAACATTCATAGTCTTCATCTTAAGCTTCTGTGGGACTGGATCGCTCAGCAGAGTCTCAGAAGAGATTCCCAGACATCCAGACACCTCTTAAAGGTTTACTGGCGGAAGCCAAAGGAGTTTCAGGCCTGGACCTCCTCTTGGTGTGGAACACCTCCAGAGGTTGGCATTCAGGGGTGATCCTGGAAAGATGTTCCTGTCACCTCAGCTGATTCTTCTCTACTCAAAGCCTCTCCTGGATGACCGTTCTTCTCATCCTTTCTTTAAGGAAGAGCCTATCCACTCTGTGGATGAAACTCATTTCGGTGGCATATATCCGAGATCTTCTTTCAGTAAGAACCGAGATTTCATGACCAATGGTGAGAGTAGGAACATTAACAGACCATTAAAACCAAGAGCTTTGTCTTTTGGTTCAGCTCTCTTTTCACAAAAACAGAACAGTGAGACGTCCACTTTAAGGCTGCGGCTGCACAGAGATGTCTGTTGGCCTAAGTTGAAGAGGGAAAGCCACCTTTTTCTGGTCAAGAACCAAGGACTCAGACTTAGAGGGGCTGATCTTCATCCAGGCTACTTTAAATTCTTCTACTGCACACAGCCCAACTTCGGATTTTGCCTGCAAAAAACAGAGAGGAAATCCGCTGGTCCCCAAACCAAACCACCTCAAGCACTTGCCTATGCCTAGAAATATTGTCCATAAAGGTTATGAACAGGACCATTGACAGTGAGCAGGCCTGCTGGAGTCCAACTTGCTACAGGAACAGGTCTTACTTCATATCTACAACGTAGACCAGACTTTTTGAATTGAAACACTTCCAAAAGAGGTTTTGGATATAATTTGGTGCTTATCTCAGTTGTACTGTGAAATAAATCGCTCAGCCTACCCCTAAAAAGCTATTATAAGGTCTGTGAGCCACATTAGTTTCTTTGGGCAAGTAAACACGTAATCAGACTTGAATTAAGCAGAAATGTGCATACATGCTCCTTCAGTCGGACACAAGAGAGGATCTAACAAAGAATACAAATGACCCAGAAATATTTTGTAGTACGATAGATGGTTATTTGGATCTAGGTCACTAAATAATCCGGAAACCAGACAGAGAGACAGAAAGTAAAATGAAAAGAGAAGTAAAGGACAGCAGAGGATTCAGACACGTGAACTACAAGGTAAACATGTCAAAAAAGCTGATTATACAATATGAGCACCAAAGCTACAGAGCAAATCAGCAAAAATAATCAAAACTCAAACTAAAATCTTACATATCAGATCATAGCAGCCTCAGTGGTTTATATTTAAGTACGACCACAGTTAAAAGTCACAGAAATACAATTCTTCTTTCAGCAATCAGTGATTTTTAGGCCATCACTTTTTCATCTATTGATGTTTATGCTGCATTTTTATGATTTTCTATTCAAAAATATTGTCATAGAAAAAGTGAGAAACTCTTAAGCAGATTTGTGAAAACCTTTTAGTTGAGCACTGAAACGGTTTTTCCTGACATTTCAAGATTGTTTTTTTTTTTTTGGTCAGGGGATTACTGTAGGACATTTATGTTCCACAGAGGCATTAAACTCACCAAACTCATCAGTTGTGTAAGCTGTTTTTTTTTTAACAGCTGCAGGTCACAATGTACTCAAAGTTCCCCAATTTGTATCCAGTATTCACTTCAATGTATGTGCCGAGAAGACCTGCTGAGTTTCTCGCCTTGCAGCTATTAAGGGGATTATTATAACCTCCATCTCTCATGATAAACTTTATTTAATATTAAAACTGGCCACATTTTATGCCTACATCAGAAAATTTTACAAATAATTTTACATAACTAAACTAAACCCAATTCACACCTTAGCCCTAAACCTCACCATTCGTAAAAAAAAAACAAAGTCCTCGCCTTAAATCAATCAGTCCTCAATTTGTGTGGCAAAGTGGTCAAAAGAAAGCTATAATAAGTCCTAATTGCATTTATCTCAAGCCGTATTGTACCTATTACCTATGTGGAGCAAGAGGGATATAAGACAGAGATTTAACTTTTATCCCTTCATTTAAACACCAGTGTAGCAGAAAAATAACTTCACTCAATATACATCATTGTAAAACATGGAAGTAGCTGCATCATCCCTATGTTGGGGTTAAAGCGAAAAATAAAAAAAAGACCAGAAAGTTAAAATCTGAGCATTTCAACTTAAGACTTGTACAGAGGTTTACCTTCAATACACAAAGCCTTTAGCCAAACAATCAGGGTTATATTGTTATTGGGTAGAGGAGCCATTTTAAAGTCTCTACCTGAATTCGACCAAGAGCTTGTTGCATCTCACTGATCACAGACTATCTCCACTCAGTCTGGGTGAACTTAAATTATTATAACAAAGCAGATTAAAAAAAAAACTAAAAAAAAAAACGGTTATTTTTGTAGACCTGGAAAATGAAAGATATGTTCAGTGCTGAAGGTGTTTTGCTGCAAGCCTGAATCTTAATGCAGTTTAGCACATGGTCCGATTTGCTTATCACTTTCCTCACTCTATACTTTATTGAGTTTCCTTTGCGCTTCTCATGCTGTATATTATCCTGGAGTTGTACCTACTGTTTCTTCATCAAAGTGTCTGATTTCTTTAGTTGTCTCCAATTTCTATCTCCAGCCATACTGTAGGTTTATTAAAATTTCTGTTTTTAACTCTTCACTATATTTATGACTGTAATGTATATGGATTTGCAGAACAATGTTCAGCTGTTAAAAGATAAAAGGGTCTTTAAATGTACCTGCTCCTGTACTTCAGCAGAGGATACTTCACTGTCACACACAACAATCAGTTCTCATGAAAACAGTGAATATTAAACTTAAACTACATTAACAGCTAAACCAAAGAAACTGCAGCCTATATTCTTCATGGATAGTCATGCTCACTTACTGTCTATTTTAGCTGTAATTATTTATTTATTAAGCATTTTATGTATAGCTGACTGCTACAGTGTCGGTTGATAAATGAATGTGACTGCAGCTGGTCAGACTGGCGCTATTAAAGCTACCAACACACAAATGTTACTTTATGTACCTCTCTAAGAAGGCTAAATTGAACATTGAAGCATATAATGTGTTTTGGCCACATCTTCAGGTGGCGTCAGATCATACAAATGAAGTAAGAGGTTTTTATGAAAAGTCTGATTTACAGAAATCTGCCTGACTTTTTGTGTGGTACACCTAAAACCGTAGACATGTACCAGATTTTTTTATGTCTGCATGAAAGACATTAAGCAACACAAAGAATCTAACAATCAACTGTTAAACAGGTTGATGCTAATCGCCAGTCAACTGGCATAAAGCAGATTCACACATTCTTTTTTTTCACCTCGGATTAGTGTTCTAATGGTGTGATAATGTGGCTTTTCTGAAAAGAAATATGCTTATTGATTTTCAGAGAGAAACTGAAAAAGAAAATACATAAAAAATACTTTGGTTATCATACTGTGAGAATATCATACTGGCCTATGCCTTATATCTCCTTTGTAGAGGATAACAAAAACTATTTTTTTTTTTATCTAAAGTGGGGTCCACAAGTGTCTGAGGTGGACTTATTAGTGGTGAATAAGGCCTCGTTAATAAGGCCTAGGGGACAGGCTTCTACACACTACATGATTTTTAAAACTCAACTGCTGTTCAATCAATATAGACTTTACATACCATGTAGCAGCTTATTTATCAAATGCTCAATGTGGCTTTCTGGTTCTCCCTGAGTCCTTTTTCTGTTTTGTTTTTTTTCACTCTGTATTACTTTCTATTTTCCTTCTTCTCCTCTGTTTCCATTAAACTATAATGGCTGTAAGGAAAATATGATTGGTGCCAAAGCACAACGTTAGTCATGCGAAATATGTACTTCCTTGGCCTAACAGTGTACAATTACTATTAACATTATTGTGTCTCGTTGCAAGCATGGGTATTTCAGCATGGGAAATTTTAGAAATCATTTGAACAGAAAATTTTAGCTAAAAAAAAATCAAGGTTTTAACAAAATCTGGTTTGCTGTGACCTAATTTCCGACAGCTCATTTCACTTTGCAGAAATCAGCAATATCTGCATCCAAGGGGTCATTGTGTTGGGGGAGGAGGACCATGTGCTTGTATCAGTTAAAGTCACAGTTTCATTGTAACCTTTAAAATGCTGTGTAATTTTAGTTTTATAATGACAAGTTATATCTTTTGAAATCAAAAAACAGTATTTCTATGCCTATTATTACATGTGGGTAGACTACCGAAAAATAGTTAAGTAAAAGCTTTACCATTTCTACATATTTCTACTCGAGTAAAAGTACTTAAAAACATCAAAGATACATGAATGTTTTACTGGTTAAAATAATGTAATCAGACAGACCATAATGTTAATTTATTTGGAAATCTCTGTTTTATTTTCTAGACTAAATTAAAGTAGTTAATACCAATAAAAAAAAACTTTTCATTTTTTTAAAACACAAAATATTAAACTATGTATACACTGCAAAAACAATCTTGAAATAAGTCCATTTGAGCAGATTAATGAGTATTTTTACTCTTAAAATAAGATAATGAGACAATATTCACTTGAAATAAGACAATGCAAAGTCAATGACTCAAAATCAGCTGTTTCCTGGGATAGAACACTCTTAACCAATATATTCGTATGATTTAATTGAATTGTCTATGTTGTTGCATTGAAACTGAAATGAATTAGAAAACATAAAAAAACAAAAAAAAGATTGTGTATAAAAGTGTATAAAAACGAAATTCCGTTTTGTATGCAACTGTATACAAAAGGACAATAAAAGTTGTCCAAGTCAGAAGAGAAAACAGACATTAGTGAACCTTTAACTGTCTGTCTGGTGCATTTAAGGTTAAATATGTTCTTTCTTTTGTAGCTTCTCATATTGGGTTAAATGATAAGGACTCTGCTCAAAGGTAGCAATACTTAGGCTAATGATAAACTGAGTACACTTTGTTAAAAAGTAACTAAATGTTACTGAGTGAATGTAACTACTTAAAACCCACCCATCCTTACAAACCTGAAACTGAGGCAAGTGATTCTTTTAGGATTTTTTAATTCCCCACTTAACGGAACCCTGTTAACTCTGGTAACTGTTACCAAAACGATTCTTAAAAAAAGGTTTTGGACTTTATCTCAAAGAAATTATGCATTTGTTGAAAATGCCACTCTCAAATCTGAACCATGACAGTTTACCTTTTTTTTTTTTTTTTTTATTAAATCCTCTCCCCAAGAAACAGAAAAGTGCTGGCCTTAATAGCAATAAATATTCAGGCAATATCATGGGCTTATCAAGGAGCTGCTGCTCACTGAAGATAAGATCATCTTGTCTCCGCAGATAAATTGCGTCTGTGATTACAGCATCTTCTAATCTTCAAACCCTCTCAGCGTTATACCAGATAGCCTGTTGCCAAAATTCAACAGAGATTTAACTGCAAACTTAGTTTAATATACAAGATAATTGAGAAATTTAAAGAAGTTTAAATTGAAATACTGTGATATGCTCAGATATCCATCCTTCAATCTATTTTCCATCACGCTTTATCCCTACTGGGGTCGTGAGGGGTGCCGGTGCCTATCTCCAACTGTCTATGGGCGAGAGACGGGGTACACCCTGGACATGTTGCCAGTCCATCACAGGGCAGGAGGTCAGATATGTGGTTTCATTTCTATTTACGAATGCATTTATTTGACCACTGCAGGATTATGAAAAATGAAACTTAATAAAAATGAGAACACTTCAGCCTCTTATCCATGCATATTAAAGCCCTAGAAAGGGGATGGCACAGCCTGGACTGCCCCCAGGATCACTTCTCAGGCATTTTTTTTACCGTCTGCATCTTTAAATCTGCACCAGCTTGCCTTTATCCAACACTCTGGAGGACTCAGCAGCTACCTTACAGAGTCAGAGACACTCACACAAACGCGCACACACATGTACACTTACACACATACCAGGCTGGAAATTACTGGAGCGAGAGAGAGAGCGAGAGAGAGAGAGGCAGAGAGAGCAGTTGATTGGGAGAGAAAGGGAGGCAGGGATAGTGAGAGATCGAAACAGACGCACGGTGGATTATTTGGGCTGTAGCCACGGTGGATGTTTTGCAGGCAGAGGGAGGACAGAGCAAGCTTGGAGCTGCCACACTGAGAGCTTTATTTCATTTTCTTTGTTTCCAGCGACGGTTCCTTGCAGGATATTGATATGGTGAGTGAGCGTCTTGAGATTTTGTCTGCAGCATCTGTTAGTGTTTTGCATGCACAGCAGCCTTAACTTCTTCTGACAATACATCCCCTGGAAAATAGGCAATTTGCACTTACAGTATTGACTCTGTCCTGGTAGGAGTGATTGAGTGACACCTAACATTTGCTCTGTTGCTGATTAGTTGTTTAATGAGTGTTTCAAGTAGCCGCTGTGGGATTTCATAGGGAATCTCTTATACACTCTGTGTGGTAGTTGTGAGTTTATTCAGATCACAGTTTTAGCCTGATCCACATTTAATTTAATCTGTCATTTAACATGTTCTTCTCCCATTTTATTAAATCATAGCCTTAGATTAAGAATACCATGTCTGTCAATGTTGATGTTCATCGTGATATATCGGTGTATAGAAAAGTATTACCCAAAAAAATGTCATTATATTTCTATCAAACACGGTAAGAGATTAGTATAGCACTTCTTATAGCTTCAAGGCAGCTCTATAGAGATGATTTTAATGTTGATGAGAGATTAAGGATGCTCTAAACAGCTTCCTTTCCTCTGGGATTGCCGATCCCCGCTCAAGACCTGCACAGAGGTATTTTCTCATGACTGGACCCCTGCTCCTGGCACATCCCTTAAACCCTTAAATGGTGCTTTCACAGATTGGGCAGCCAGGGGCTTCGTGCTTCACTGTGCATTGATATGTGGGGGACTCTAATCTATTTAAACATATATTTGTTGTTTAAAGAGGATTTTGATTATAGCTGTTACTGGATTTCCAGAGGACTCTATAATCACTGTTCTTTTCTGCATTATTCAATGATTTCTTTCTGTTCTGCTGCAGTTCCTGTCTCTTTATGCCACTGCTGTAACTCAGTGGCCGTAATGTGTTGTAACATGCTGATAACTGTGGGTTTGACAGCAGTCAGCAGTCTTGTTCAAACGCTGTCTATGTAGCGCCCGTTACAGACCTCTGCTGGTGTATAGATCAATCCCACATGCCCTCTTATAGCAGATAGGTTTGAGTCTAAGAGAATGAGACACATGAATAGGAAAAAAAACATGATAATGAAGCAGGTCTCACATTCCACATGTCTGCTCCAGCAAGGACTTAATTCCACAGTAGATTTGGCTGTAACCTGCTCTGTCGAATGTGTTTGTAAAGTTTAAAAAATGAAGAATGCTTAAGAAATACCCGATTATCTATTTAGGTCTCTAAATGGAGTGTAGCAAAGTTATGGTTTAATGGATAAAATAACTCACAGTATTGGTTTTATAAGAACATGACAAACCTTTAGAAAAGATAGCACCCAATAGTTGAAGGATTTAAAAGACTATTCCTATATATGCGTCAAGGCATACAGCCTATTATTAATATCAAAGCAAACAATTTAGATCAATTTTATGGATATATCAAGCAATTCCAAATAGTTTAATTGGTGAAACTATGGATTATAGAAATATTTGAGAAAACAATGGAATACATTCTTTTTGTTTCCAGAAATACAGTGAAGGTTTAACAAATCAGTGTTTTCAAAGAATCTGTAAACATTTCATGATATTGTACTCCAAGTTTGAACAGTTGATACATTATTGTGCCTGCCTTATTTTGAAGTGAACTTTATGCCAAAATAGCACAACAGACGCACACTTTGTGATAGGCTTGCTAACAGAAGACATTCTTTGTCACTCTTAAAGTGTGTTCAGTATGACCTCCATTCAGTTTTGATAGATCCTGTTTAGATGTGACCAGTCTAAGTGTTTTTAATTTTTAATATACACGCAGACAGGGAGACTCAGACTGAGAAGATTTATAAATGGACTTTGTTTTGAAGTATTATCCTGGAGTCTGGTATAAAGATATGCATAGAAGTAATGAAGGAT
This sequence comes from Cyprinodon variegatus, assembly GCF_000732505.1. Lineage (NCBI taxonomy): Eukaryota > Metazoa > Chordata > Actinopteri > Cyprinodontiformes > Cyprinodontidae > Cyprinodon > Cyprinodon variegatus. The sequence goes on along the minus strand of NW_015150922.1, from coordinate 614,099 downwards.
GAAAATAAGCGGATGAGTGTCGATCAGTTGGGTAGATAATACGTTTTTGACGAAAGTCTGACTGTTATTGTAATCTACAGTTTGCATCTCTGTTTCTAAAAGTATATTACATTAAACTGAGGTGGGGGGACCACTTATCTTTTAAGTTTGTCTGTTTTACTTAATGAAAGTATGGAATGAGTATTTACAGACAGAGAGCACGGACCACAGCTGTAGCTGCAGTGTATATCTTTTACTATTAATGGATAAGCTTGGTGTACAGTATTAGCGCTCACGATCCAATTTGTAGTTGTTCGAAGAATTTTTCATGTTTGTTGTAGCTAGATACAGTAATACTGACTCATTTAAATGAAAGGTTGAAAAAAAGACATAAAAACATTTTACTTTCTTTAGAGTAGAAGTTCTTCTTTGAATCAGTCAAACGTTTGAAAGCAGTTGTTTTCTTTAAATGCTGAATTAATTATTCTGTTAAAAATAGGACATTTTTCGAGGATTAAATTAAGGATAATCTGTAACATGAATGTGTTATAACCAGAGAGGAGGGTTTGAACAAGAGCATTTGAGACCTAAAGGTATAGTGGAAGATGTTGTTTTTCCAGGTGGATCTTCCAAATAATTTGTTCTCCTAATTGTCAATCATTCTGGTAATATGTTTACATAAGGCCATCCTAAGTGCTCTTCCCCATTTTCACTTACCTGTGGTGAGTCTGACATAGTGGAAAAATTGCAAATCTTCTTTTGGAAAGTAAGCTTGTATGAGTGATGCAAACAGCAACTTTTAAACAGAGCGTGCACGAGGAGAAATGGGCTCCTGCATGCCTATAATAGGTGGTCCCACTCGGGAGCGGGTACAGGGTTGTGCAAAAGCACAAAAGGACGGGTCTTTTCAAAAATCAGCCGAAGTCCTCTATTATACCTTAAAGAATTAACTTGAACAAAAAACAACAAAAATAAAAACATTTTAAATGTCTTATCAGATGGGGTCCAGATGAAAATAAATCCCAGCTTCACTGTCCCTTCACAGCGGCTAGCATTTAGCCACTCACAGTAAAGTGCTTAAAAATGGTTTTCTCCTTCTCTGTTTTCTTCTTTTTCTTCAAAAATGTCATGGGCTGAACATTTTCTAGGGGATGGAAGTTTATTTATCGGATTTCTGGCAAAGTGTTTTTAAACCAGCTGCACAAAATTCTTTATTTACCTACTGAACACAAATATTGTTAACACGACTTTACAATTATGTAAGACTTCTTGTCTTACATTAAAATGAAAGTATTATTAACCCATGCCATCTTAATAACAGTTTTCTGATTTAATTTGTCTGAAATATAAATAAAGTTTTCTATTTTAAAAAATCAACTGGAGAACTACATGTGTTTTGGTAACGAAATTTTAAAAAAAGCATTTTTCTGTTGAATAGAAGAATGCCTTTGCTGCTGTCTGTAGGTCTTCTTGGCACATTAGGGATTTTGACCTTAAGTTGTTTTATGACTGCATCTACTGTACTCAGGTCAGAGGTGCCTCCCCACATGCCATGTATGAGGATCAGCAAGTCCTCCCTTGACCGATATTTCACAGTATCTCTGTGGTTCGGGCTTATGTGCCTCTGTATGCACATGCACTTGTGTGCCACTGCAGATGTTCCACCTCTCAGAGAGATTAGGTTTCACGAGATGTGATGGATGCCAGTGTCTGCAGAGCCAGCTGTGAGTGAAAGCATGTCTGTTTGTCAGTGCAAACACACAGAACCGGGACTGGGATCCATGTATGTCTGAAACAGTCCAAATCATTGCTCGGAGGGCTGGGTCAGGTGGTGAATCGGAAAGAGGTGGCATTAAGGTCAGGGATGTTTTGAGTTGGATGGGTAATTATAGCAACAGAGCCTTTGGTTCCCACAAAGCAGCTCAGCTCAAACCAGGCAGGCTGGAGCATTCCAACAGGGCCAGGCTGCTGCTGGCAGGTCAGCACATCTTGCCAATAACAAGAAACCCCTCCAAGAAAGGTAACAGACCTTAGTTTTTGCCCGATTGGGTATGTGAGCAGAGATAAATTGTTGGGCATATTCCCATGAGTCAAAAAGTAGATAAAGAGCCTTTTTTTGCAAGGAAGCTTCGTAGGGAAAATGGGCAACTACAGTAAGGGTAAAAGGCTCATGCCTCGACTGCAGTCCGCCCGCTCCCAGCTGTGTCGCCGCAAGCAGAGATGATGGAAGGGTGCAGAGAGCAGTGAAGGAAAAGGAAGAAAAGCTAAGACAGAGAAATGCTATTGATTCCTCTGGCAGTTGGAGGGGACTGCCTCCATCTTCATCTTCCTCCTGCTGATTCCCAGAGACTTGGCATCCCTTGTCTTTTTCTGCTTCTGATGTCTAGATTGCTCCCTGATCTCCCTTTCAATGTACTTCTTGACCATCCCAGCCTAAACAAACATTTATTTATCGATTTATTTCTCATTTGCTTGCTCCCTACGTAATCTATCAGGTTATATTACTCCTCTCTTTGAGCCTATTTCTGCTTTTGTTTTTTTTCCTCACCTCTCAATAGATTTTTTTTTCTTTTTTCATACATTTACCTTTAACACAAGCCCCTCTTCATCTATGGAAATGACCACATACAGCAGAAAGATATTAGAATTTGATATTCGGACTTTACTCATTTAGTGTCCTCAACTCTGCCAGGTTTGTTTTCTCTGGTTGTGTCCTCTCTTTTTTTTTCCCTTCCTTTTTGGTTTTACTCTGGCTTTCTTTTCCCCTAAACAAAATAGTTTTGTTGTATCTTTTTTAAACAAGCCATCTATTGAGAAAACACAGTTTAGAAGGGAGAGGTAAATATATATTGTGTTGCTAAGGGAGCTTTAAAGAGTTTCTGATTCTTATTCCAGATTCAAACTGCCGTCAAATTTCCATCAGGCATGAGCCAGTTACCCGTAACAAGCAATGCCAACGCTTTAAAAAAGATACTCTTAAAACCACTAAAAGATTCCATCACATAGTCTACAGTGTATTCCTTTTAAGGAGATGCTAAACAAAGCAATGGAGTAAATCTATCCTTTTTCCATCATGCTTATTCAGGCAGGGGTCGTGAGGGGTGCTGGTGCCTAATGCAGGGCAACATAGAGACAAACAGAACAAACCACCATTCAATCATATACTCATATCTACTGTAAGAAGAATTTAGAGAAGCCAATTAACCTAAAGCCGTGCATACACTGTGGGATTTTATTGCAATCATTGCATGAAGCTACAGCTCACACTGTAGGGTTTTGTCGTACAGTGTGAGTTCAAAGCTCACGATGTATGTTCTCACACTGTGCGGCCCGACGCTCTGATGCAATCTACCTGCTCACACTTTATGTCTAAAAACCATGTCGGACTCAGCTCCCCAGTGAGATGGTGCTACTCAGACTCGTCTATCCGGAAGCAAAATTAGTAGAAGAGGAATATGAAGCTCAGTAAAGAGAAACACGCTGCCTCAGCAATTTGTACAATTTTGTGCTGAAAGCCCTAAGAAGAAAAGGCGATGATGTATTTGGACAAAGACCTAGTTGAGCAAACGTGGCTACGACGGTTTGTCACTTTTATAGAAAGAACTCCATTTCGCTCACAGCCCCGTCAAGCTTTTGTATTTTTATCTGAGAGGAAAAAGAAGAAGAAGAATCCTTGTTTGCTCACTGAGCTATTTGCCCGCGACGGTCGACTGAAAATCAAACATGTTTCATTTTTCTGCCAACTTCACTATTCCTGATCGAGAGGTCGTCGTGAGAGGCTGATCACCCCTAGTTACCCCCTGTACACTACACAACGCAGGATCAGGCTGAAAGTCGGCACGATCGGAAAATTCTTGCACGACAGGAAAGTCGGCTCGAAAAGGGCAACAAATCGCACAGTGTATGCATGGCTTAACAGTCATGGTTTTTTGGATTGTTGAAGGAAGCCAGAGTAGCCGGAGAGAACCCTGGCATGCACAGGGAGAATATGCAAACTCCCTGCAGAAAGACCCCATGCCAGGAATGAAACCTGGCATGCAGCGTTGCTATCCACTGCAGCACTGTGCCGCCCACTTATAGTAAATGTATAGCAGAACATTTTATCTATGCAATAACCACTAGGGAAAAGTTAACCTAAAATTTCATCTGAAATTGACTTTTACAGTAATGATACATGTGAAAATGGAAATCATGTAAAACCTGCCCTTCTTTTTGACAATAATCTACTGCTGCCATGCCTTTATGTCCTCCAGACTCTACTACTGTAATATCCTCTCTTTGGGAGTGCAACCATTAATCTTCTGAAACTCTAATATATCCAGAGCTCTTCTGTTTGGCTCCTGATTAGAGTATCAAAACATGAGCATGTGACACCCTTTCCATACTCACTCCACTGAATCTCCATTACTGCAAGAACTGAATAAAACATATCCCTTCTCACCCACCAGTCAATAGGGCTAATGCATTTACCCAGGCTTTTATGTTACTATTTCTTTGCTTTTGTAGCAATTTGAGGATCTACTCTAATCATGTGAACTGCATAATGAATATGCATTCTTGTTGTTATATCATTATTACTAAGGCATACTGTTAGAACCTCAAAAACAAACACTGATCATCAAATTTGATATTTCCGAAAACCAGTTTCATAAAAATTTGCAATTGCACTGCTTAATAGCACACCAAATATATGTAATCATATTTTTGAAATATGTTATTTATCATTCTCATTGAACTAGCAGTGTTTCTAATCTTTTTTAAGTGGTGTAGCAACAGAAAAAATCCATACTGGACATCTATATCTATACTGTACATACTATATTGTAGCATCTAATCATAATTTTATCACCAGGCTGGTTTTGAAAAGTTGAAAAATTCAGTTGCATGAGAGCCTCCACTCTCGCAGCACATGTGCTCCACTGCCAACAAAAAATCATTCAACAGAAATACCATGGCAATGAACCAGTTATGAACTCATTTACTTTGCCCAGTGTAGATCCCTCACTCACCACAGGATGTTGGATGCTTAAAACTAAAAGCAAAGCCTCCTGCATGGCCTACTTTCTACATATATCTGCTAATGAGTACCTAAACAACTATGCCAGTCACATAGCGCTGAATTTTAAGGATGTAAGTGGATCCTTTCTACGATGCAAATTTTAAATTCACTTAATGATTCAATTGTTCAAACATCGGAGAACCTCAGTTCTTGATGCAGAACATGGTGGTTCCCACACCTTTTACCTAACTGACCATGAGGTAAAAGTTGTGGGACCACGCAAATTAAAAGTGACATGCATAGAAAAAAGACGCTCTTATTCCCTCAGATTACTCTAAATATTTTTCATAACTTTAATGCACATAGCTAAAGAAAGTTTGACATCATCTTAGCGACAGCAACCATTCTGTTTAGGGTTTGCTTATCTGTATTTCCTATTATTCTAAGAACAATATTTTTTACCAATGATTAATAAATGGTGAGTTTCTTATTCATCCTTTATTAGCAATTGTAAATTCTGCATTTGTTTATTATATATTTTTAATATATATATATATATATATATATATATATATATATATATATATATATATATATATATATATATATATATATATATAAAATCTTTGTATAAAATAATTTCACCACTTTTAATGATAAGCTTTTGATGAATATTATTACTAATAGTAAGTTTCCAATATCTAATTTCTAATAGTGCTGCAGGATCAGAGTGTGTTTGTGCTATAAGGAGCTAACGAGAATAGAGGGAAGAGGACAGAGAGTGACATACGGGGTTTGTGGTCCAGAGAATCCCCTTCACAGCACCCCCCTCGACCTCAGCTCCGCTTCGTGGCAGAGCCAAGTTCAACCACAACAATTTCATTTTCCAGCCACACTAATACACACAAAACTCCCAGAAACAATCGAAGCCAATCTTCCGAAGTCACAGCCTAAGCGTTTCCCTCCCTTTCTTCTCCTCTCAATTTAACATTTTATCATCTCAGTCTTCTTTTCCAATGCGCTCCACTCATGTTATTGCTTTCTCATCGACGCTCCGCTCCAGCTCCCTCATCTCCTATCCCAACTGCATGCATGATGGCTTTACATAGCAAACTAGCGCCAGACCACAAAGCCCTATTTTCCCTCTACAGCTTCTTCTCTGACTTTTTCAGATTTTCTCTTTCTCTCCGTCTTCTTCATCCCTCTTCTCTACCATACAGTTTAATCTGCAGAGGGAGCTTAGCAGTGAGACTGCAGGACTTCCACATCACTTCTTTTTTTCTATCTGTCTCTGCCAGAGAATTAGCTGAGGTTTGTAGCCATACGGCCTTTTCTGTTTCTTTCTATTCCACAGCTACGTTTTTGTTTAATCATTTATTGGTTTTCATTTCTCTTTATTCTCATCGTTACCTCCCCACTCTCCTTACAAATGGTGGCTGAGTGACATGTGTTTGTATTACGTTTCATTATGCCTTCCTTTAATCACTATCACAGAGATACAGAGGTAAAACCCAGCTGAAATCTGTGAAATCTCCCTCAAAGAGTTTCCTTGTTCGTCAGCTCAAAGATCCACAGATACAGCAGTCAGCCAGGGTTCGCTCCAGCTTCAGAAGCAGCGGGATATTAAAGTGTACTCTGTAAAGATGGCAGTCCTCCAAATCTTTGTTCCTTCCTTCCTTCTTTGCTTTCAGTAACATCCTTAACACCATGCTGTCATCACAGTCATATTTTCCCAGACAGCACTTGTCATTCAGTGCGGACAGATGAGAGAGTTTTCTGTGAAAGTTTGAAACTTTGAAGTAGTGAATGGTAGGAATGCTTAATGGTTGATAAATTCATATTGTTTTCATTTGAAGTGCATGAATGTTAACATACCTGAGCAGGTTTTATAGGTATTACAGCACAGTCTGCATTAATGGTACCCCCCAGTAAGTGTGATAAAATGGCTTTAAAAAAATCTACTTTAATTTTAACAGTGCTATTTGGACTTAATTTAATAATCCGTATTATTACTAATGTATTACTTATTCTCAGTTTCACTACCTACACTATGAATGCTGAATATGCTGTAGATATAGGGCAACATTAGTTATATCCCTGTAGCAAATGTTGCATTTTGATAAAGCGACACATAACATTTTGTTCTGTAATTCCCACTTCAAGGGATGGTTAGAAGAAATGTACCTTTATGTTATAATAAGCTGTGTTTACACAGCAGGTAAATGTGAACAAAATTGGATATTTGTATGTGACTTATATGAGACTTTTTTACAGCAGTCTGATTGGCCCAAATCCAATATTTTTACATAGAAAGCTCAGTTTTATATGCTGTACAAAATGAAATATGTACCTTTTTTCAAAGCATTTGCAGTCTGAACAGCAATTTTTTATGTTTGTTATTAAACTTTTATGTCCCCAGTCATATTTTACTTATTATTATTATTACACATTCTTTTCACCCAAAACTTATTAAAAATTTTTCTTAAGTGTGCCAGTTTGATTGTTTTTATAGAGACAGTTATGAGGTGTACCACTAGTAACGGCACTGTGAACAATGATACCACCTTTCTTGTCTTGTCTTGTTGAATAAAAGCATCCAAGGGGATTGATGCTCGAATCTCTGTGTTTATCAGTTGAGAAGTAGTTGGTCCACCAATCAGAGCAATTTACATTCAGGCCTATAAATCTAGCTACAGTAGTAGCCATTCAAAATTTCTCACTTTCCTTGATTGGCCCTTGGCTGGTCCTTAGCTGATCCCCTACAATTTGTTTTTAAAGATCAATCTTTCTACTACAATATTCTTTCTGTCATGATTTGTGGACAATAAGATCTAAAGAGAAGCAACATCTCCTGGTCAGACCCTGTAATTCAGTGAAAGGTGTGGAGTCAGAGTAAAAAAATATGCATACCCAGGAGAAGGAGGGGTTCACTCCAGTGGCTGGAAGTTGGAGGGGATTTTGCTGGGAGTTGCAGGGAAGTGGGCTGCCATTTGGCTGGCTTATGATTGGGAAGGGCCATGAATGGCTGCTACTGTATGGTATTATCTCACAGAAACAAATTCTAACACGTTTCATCTCACATTATACTAATTTTGTTTTCACAGATGTTCCCTAATACGCATCAGAGACTTTCACAAAATAGTTTTTATTTTTGTCATTTCTGTGCAAGTATGTAGGAGGCTGAAAATGCACGCAAAATGAAAGTCTAGAAAAACCGTGAATCATTTTTCTTCCACTTCACAATTTATGTTGGTCTATCAAAGAAATTACATTGATGTTTGTGGTTGTGGCTGCTCATTTCTCATGTCATTCTATTTGCCCTCTGCTTTCTCTCGCCTGCTACTGCAATGTGGAAAGCAACAACCTCAGGCGACAACATAAACCCTGAAAACGTGAAGCAATTAGGCAAGCCTGCCTGCTTTTTTTTCCCATAAATTGTTGTTGTATAAATCTCCAGAGAATATTTGTACTACATATTCAGACTAACAAATGCCCACTGGTTGTAACACAGCAAGTTCCCAAGCGGTGGAGCTCTCAAAGATCATTATGAATGTTTAACAGACAAGGACTCACTGGATTTTAATCACAATTTACCAAAATGATGCAGCAGATCTTGGATTCATCCGCCTTTCCCTTGGTTTATTTTTCTCTGTCTGTTTCGGAAACGACCACCCACCAGGTACTAAGATCAATGAACAAGTCTTTCATGCAGTAAAAAAAAAAAAAAAAAAAAAAACTATTGCATTCCTTCAGCCAGTCCCTCGGCAGACAATTTGGAGAACAATGAAAGCTTAAGCAGGGAATGACTTTGGACATAAATAAGCACAAAGGGTTTCAGGTCTCACCCCTGATTTCGGAGCCTAAGTCTACAAAAGAAAATGGAAACCTGAAAAAAAATCTCCTGTCAGTCACGCACAGTAAATTATTCTGATAAATATCACTCTGGGTAACCAGGATCACCTCTGTCCAACCTTTAATTAATGACAATCGTAACACTCTACAGGTGCTGGTCATAAAATTAGAATATCATGAAAAAGTAGATTGATTTCAGTAATTCCATTTAAAAAGTGAAACTTGTATATTATATTCATACATTACATACAAACTCATATATTTCAGATGTTTATTTTGTTTAATTTTGATGATTACAAATGACAACAAATGAAAATCTCAAATTCATCATATCAGAAAATTAGAATATTACTGAAGACCAATAAAAACAAAGGATTTATAGAAATGTTGGCCAACTGAAAAGTATGAACATGAAAAGTATGAGCATGTACAGCACTCAGTATTTAGTTGGGCCTCCTTTGGCCTGTATTACTGCAGCAATGCGGCGTGGCATGGAGTCGATCAGTCTGTGGCACTGCTCAGGTGTTATGATAGCCCAGGTTGCTCTAATAGTGGCTTTTAGCTCTTCTGAATTGTTGGGTCTGGTGTATTGCATCTTCTTCTTCACAATACCCCATAGATTTTCTATGGGGTTAAGGTCAGGAGAGTTTGCTGGCCAATTAAGAACAGGGATACCATGGTCCTTCAACCAGGTACTGGTAGCTTTGGCACTGTGTGCAGGTGCCAAGTCCTGTTGGAAAATGAAATCTGCATCTCCAAAAAGTTGGTCAGCTGCAGGAAGCATGAAGTGCTCTAAAACTTCCTGGTATGTGGCTGCGTTGACCCTGGACCTCAGAAAACACAATGGACCAACACCAGCAGATGACATGGCACCCCAAACCATCACTGACTGTGGAAACTTTACACTGGACTTCAAGCAACGTGGATGAAGTGCCTCTCTTCTTTTCCTCCAGACTCTGGGACCTTGATTTCCAAAGGAAATGCAAAATTTACTTTCATCAGAGAACATGACTTTGGACCACTCACCAGCAGTCCAGTCCTGTTTCTCTTTAGCCCAGGCAAGACGCTTCTGACGCTGTCTGTGGTTCAAGAGTGGCTTGACACAAGGAATGCGACAGCAGAAACCCATGTCTTTCATACGTCTGTGTGTGGTGGTTCTTGAAGCACTCACTCCAGCTGCAGTCCACTCTTTGTGAATCTCCCCACATTTTTGAATGGGTTTTGTTTCACAATCCTCTCCAGGGTGCGGTTATCTCTCTTGCTTGTACACTTTTTTCGACCACATCTTTTCCTTCCCTTCGCCTCTCTATTAATGTGCTTGGACACTGAGCTCTGTGAACAGCCAGCCTCTTTAGCGATGACCTTTTGTGTCTTGCCCTCCTTGTGCAAGGTGTCGATGGTCGTCTTTTGGACAACTGTCAAGTCAGCAGTCTTCCCCATGATTGTGTAGCCTATAGAACTAGACTGAAAGACCATTTAAAGGCTTTTGCAGGTGGTTTGAGTTAATTAGCTGATTAGAGTGTGGCACCAGGGGCCATCAATTTTGAACCTTTTCACAATATTCTAATTTTCTGATATGATGAATTTGAGATTTTCATTTGTTGTCATTTGTAATCATCAAAATTAAACAAAATAAACATCTGAAATATATGAGTTTGTATGTAATGTATGAATATAATATACAAGTTTCACTTTTTAAATGGAATTACTGAAATCAATCTACTTTTTCATGATATTCTAATTTTATGACCAGCACCTGTATGTCACTGCAAATTAATTTAGGGGACAAGGAAGTTCATTTGGGCCTGTTGTCTTGTTGCTTCCCCTCTATCTTGATGATGTCCGTTTGCACTTCTCCCCTTCTCTGGGGGACTGAAAGTCCAACATAAATCCCACTTCTTGTTACTCATGTTCAGGAATTACGTTCAGCCTACCTATTTTCCATAGGTTCCCCAAGGCACCCGGGATTAAATGATGCGTGATGTGTGTGTTTGTGTGTTGTTGGTGCTGTCTCAGCCAACCCTGGTAATGTTGATTCTGTGAGGGTTTACCGCTTGTCAAAGTCTTAGTAAAGACTTTAGGTGATCTATCACTACAAGATGGAAGCGTGTGCAGCTGTTTGTGGAAATCTTTAAATGTTTATGTATGCATGTAGAGAAATAATCGCTTTGCATGCAATAGACATTCAGAATTACAACCCTAACTCTGTCCTCAAATGACAGGAGGCCGTGGGTAGCAAGTATTACAAACCTGACCTTTAGTGTCATGCTGATTCTGGTGGATTTGATGTCTGAATTCTTTGGTAAAGTATTCATAACCCCCAAGCTTTATTATCTTTTTGAAGTTGCAGCCTTAAATCTGCTTTATCAGGATTTACTGTGCTAGGCAAGCATAGAAGGCAAAAAGATAGACTTTTGCATTTTCACTAATAACTGTAAGGTGTGGCATGAAAGTTATTATTTGAATCCATATGCGACTACAGCTGTAGATCTTTGTGGATATTTCTCTACCAACTTTGCACATCTTGGGAAATTCTTCAACACAGTAATTACGTCTTATATGTGATTGGACCATTTTAACATAAATATGCATTGATCAAAATCATTTGTAGCTTTGAGTTTGTGTTTGATGCTGTCCTTCTGGAAGTGGAGCCGCTGCTATTTAACATGCATCTGGGCACAAAATATCCTTTCATTTCAGTCCTCTTTAAACTTGTCTACAAATGTATTTATGACCAAATGGTCTGTGAAGAAAAAGAGGTGAGAAAGTTCAACAAGAATATATGGTTGAACTGAAGTTTGCTTTTATGAATGGTATAGTTTATCTAATGTGCAGCTATCTCCCTTAAGATGCTATAAATCAGAAACATTTACGATTAGGACATGCCAGTGCATTAGATAAAAATAAAACAACACCAATAGAGCAGCTTCACATAATCACACCGTGCATATCGCTCAACTTGTAAATATGTACCATGAAATCATTTCCCTTCCTCGCTAATGTATCCCAAACAACCCACTCAGCAAGCACCAGCTCCATTCCTGAACGGCCCTCAGACACAGGAAGTGCCTTAGCAGGTTTCTCAATGTCTCAATATTAAATTAGAGCCGTCATTTAATACATCCCCTGGTGAAGAGACTAGCATCATTTTTCCCCGTGCATCCTCTGAATCTCCTGGCCAAAGCAAAGAGACACCTCAGAAACTGCAGGCTTCCCTTGGTCCCTCTCAACAAAAAGCTCCTGTAATAGCTTTATTGAAAATAACAAGGTTGTCTTCTAAAGTTACACATAGAGCTCCTCTTCTGTCTCGGTCTGAACATCAATAAGCTGTTACTGGAGTGCTTTCCAATTGAACTTTTTCCTTCAAGGTTTCTATTTATTTATTTATTTTTTGCTAACCGCTTCCCAAGATGTTCATCTCAATACTTAAAATAATAAGGCAATTTCCGGAGCACTAAGTACATTTTATTCATATAAATCATAAACGCACTGGATGAAAGAAGAAACCCGAGTCTATAACGAACCCAAAAGAATGCACTTGCCTTAAGATGAATGGCCTGATCTACTAAGAAAAAAACAGAATGATTACATTTTATAGAGCTTTAATATGAATTCCTTTCCACCCACTTTAACTCTTTATGTTGTTTCTTAAACACCCTTAAGACTTTAGCTTTTATAGGGGAAGGATGTTTTTTATTTAACTGACATGAAGTTTTGCAGAGCAAGCTTTTCAAGCAGTTTTGACATACAAAGTTAGTTCCATCTTTACCATGGGTAACTAACTAGCTAACCGGCCCCTAAAATGTTGATATGGCTTAGTAATGGTAGAGATATAACCCATCAGGTGACCATTGTATCCGCATAGATGACTCTCTTCTGTTGCTAAATTTCCTAAGCATAAGATGAAGAATATGAATAGAAAGTGAGTAGGCTATGATTGTTTTTTAAACAAATGCAAGAAAACTAGATGTGAAGTTATACAGGAACTTTAAAACCCTCCTGCTTGTATTTTTAATCAGAAGACTTTCCTAGCTTTATGCAGTTAATAGAAACTCAAGATTTTTTTTTTAAAGGACACTAAATGTAAAAGGCTTCTGATATCATTTAAACTGTTAAAGTGGGCTTGTGTAAAACAGTTTAGTTGAAATTGTGTAAAAAGGTATGGTACTTCTCCTTTTGCCAGTAGACTACTGGAGATAGTGACCCAGGCAGTGGCAGAAAATGGATAAATGAATTGAATTTCAATTTTTTCAAAATTATGTAATGTAGAATAAATGTATGTTTCAGTCCATTTGAGCAGAGATCTGCCATACTTTACTGATGGGTTGATAATAATAGATTTTTTTTTTTTAAACACCAACAGAAATTTTGTCAAAGTCTAACTCCTCATCACAGTTTTTTTTTTTTCCTCACAGCTACCAAATCTGCAAGGACATAGAAAATCGATTAAAAAAAGACATTTGATGACATTTATTGCAGTATAAAACACCCAAACAGAAAAAATGCTATGATTTTTTAAAACACGAGGATACAAATGGCAAAAGCATTGCTCATTAGAGGTTGCATGACTTAAAATCACAGATGTGAGAATCCAAGTTTGTTTTTGGGACTATGAGGACAATTATAAAAAATAAAAAAAATTTGTTTTTTAAATGTGGAGTGTCATACGGTACTGAACTAAGAGTCGTTCCATACAGAATGCGCCACAGACAACTGAGCCAGGTTCAGAAATAAGTCGGGTCACAGATTGATCTTCCTTTCTACTGCAGAGCTTTGTCCCTTGCCTGAGTCGCAGATTGGGTTCCCATCTAGGTGCATAGAGGGTTTTTTTGTACAAATTTCTGTGTCGGAATTTGTTTTCCAAGGCAAGCACATATAATGGGGCACATTTGTAATATGTACACAGAATTAAAAGAAAGAAATGGCAGTTGAGAACATAGCCTGACACTTCTTGGCTGATGTACTGATTTACTGATTAGAAACCACCCTTCAATGCCATCCCTGATTTAGTGTGTGAAAACGGGAGCTGAGACAGACTTCTCTGTTTGTGTGTGTGGAGGGTGGAGCCTCCATATGCATTTTCCTAGATGCATTGAATGAGAACAGTCATCAGTATGAGGATTGTAAAACTGCATCTATCTGATTTGAATTCAGCAAACAGCCAGCCAATGAAATGTGATCATCTCAAACATGCTATCACTTCATCACAAACAGCGACAAGCAAGGCCGCTTGTGACAAGTCATCCACCAGCAACCAGAACCTACACAAGCAGCATACATTACGCCCTCCCTTAACAAATTGAACGGCCAGCACACGTGCATCGTTCTGCAGCCCTGTGATATTTCCTCCTGTTGTGACGCTTTGCTCATTGTACACAGCCTCACAGATGATTTAGCTGGCTCTAGGCTGCGCTGGGTGGCAGCCAGTGAAATGGTGGGGTTCATTGTGGATGGCTGCTGGCTGCCATTGATTTGGCACAGCGTGTCTCTGAGGATACACACTGTTGCCCTGCTGGCTTGGCCCGGGGAAGAGGGCTGTATTTTGTGTGCGTGTGTGCGTCAGATGTGCCTGATATAAAGGGAAAGGGATTGTAAAAGTGCATTTATTGGAGTGCAGAGGGATGTGCTATGTGAGAACAGCTCTCTTAAATCCCATTATGCAGCTGCTTGTGCTAACTGTATTTTTCCCATTGGGAAAACTGCAGGAATGCACAAAACGATAAGTTAGTTGTGATGCTTTGCCTGCGTGTGTGTGTATATATATGCATTTTCTCATGTTTGAAAAAAACAAGTTTTATTGGGATTAGGGTATAATCTTAAAGCAGTAGAAAATACACCTTGGACAATATATTCCAAATCCACTTTTTAACTGCAGTTACTGTTGTAAGGATTTTGGGGTTGTCTTTAATGCTGTCTGCATACTCAAATCTTTGTCTATCTTTCTTGCAAAATAACTACAGCTTTCCTGCCTCTATTGAAGAAAATAATAATATATTATGATGCATAGTTCATTATCAGGATGGTGTATTCAGACAGATTTTGTTGTTTTTCTGTTTTCAAAGAATTTTAAATATTGGCATGTCTGACCACAGCACACTCTTCTCCATGGTTTTTAGTCCAATCTGGCAAACTGCAACACATGATTAACAGTTTTCTTGTGAGCTCTACCAGCTGAATGATAGAGCTATGGAAGTCCTCCAAAGATACTTTATCTCTATGTAAGGTTCTTCTTTTTGGGGTTGCCAATTCAGGTTACCAGCCATGCCTTTTTAGGTTTGCAGCTGCACCATACTCTTTGTATTCCAGCATTGTGGATCAGAAAGTGCTCAAGGCAGTGCTTTAGATATCTAAAGGCTTAGATTATTGTTTTCCAACCTACACTCACACAGCTTTATCCTTACTGTGTCCCTAGTTTATCAGATGGTTTCCTTGAATTTTATTTTTTGCAGAATGTGTTCTTACCAAACCTCAGTGCCTTAACAGAACCTCTTTAGGGGTAAGGCTTGCAGTATAAATTTTCATCCACATCATGATATTTATCCTTTGAGCTACACTGTTATTCACTGCTTCATGTTGGTTATTTACATGAGATCCAGAAACACAGAGATCTTTTTTTTTAGCTGTAGTTAAAACTGATTAAAACTTTAAAGGGTCTTAAAACTTTTTCAAGCCGTCGTAGGGTGTGTCGTTTGATCTCATGTCAAATTGGATTTGCAAGTGAGTGGTCACTCTGGTAATTAAATGCACATGCACACTCATTATGCACTGTCAAATATGGAGCCACGCATGATCTGACTTTCTCTCATGCACACAGCTGCCACTGTCTACACACACACACACTGCTGTTTACAGGCTGGTTCTTTCCTGATGACAAACCGTGACAAACGAGTCTGTTCAGAACACATTTAGGTCTCGTTGCATCCACATCCCCTCCCGCTCCTGTTCTTCCCCCACCTACCTATTCTTTGCCTTTTCATAACTTCGACAAGGGCAACTCACCCATCGTTTCTGTACACAGCCCCGATCCATCAGCGTGCTGCCATAACCTGCCGCTGCTCCGTGACAAATTACTTTTGCTGTGCTGATGCATTGGCCCATCAGACTTTAAGGAAGTGACAGATTAGATCATTATACTATTTTATGATTGCATGAGCAGTGTTTTCTTTTGTTTTGGGTATTTTTCTTTTGTTTTTATCGAGTCCATGTTTGTATTATATGAAAGAAACCTTTTTTCTCTTCCATCTGTCTTTTCGAGGAGGTTGAAAAGGAGAGCAGATGAGTGTTAGGAACAAAACACTTTGAAGGTGAAAGCTTTTCTCGTTGAGAAAAAAAACCTACGTATTCAGAGAAACACCTAGATGAACTGACACCACATGCTTTTAATGCATTAAGTACTTTCTATATGAACAACTTGACAGAACGAGTGTTCTTAGGAAAATTCCTGAACCTTTATTGTCACACTGAGCTGCAATATTCAGCCTTTCCTTTTATTATTAATACCAAAATTTACTATGAAAATAAGACACTGTTTGAACACTGCATAAGAGTATGCTTTTCACTGCATAAGAGTATGCTTTTAATCCAGAAAATTTCCAACCCTCAAGAAGAAAAAAACGCTTAGTCTGGCTCCTATAGATGTTAGACCTGGTTATATTTGCCATTATGTAGTTTTAGACCAGGATGTGTCATTCTGACAAAGAACACTTTTAGTTTCATTGCTATCACTTTATTACCACACATGAAACTTTTCCACAAAGTAAATTATTTAACCAACTGATAAAGCAATGGAACAATGTTGATTCTTGCATCAAAATACTGCAAAACAATCTAGAAATAAGTAAAAAAAACTTCTTAAATCAAGTTAATTTACCCTTAATTTGAGTGGGTAAATAAGATGATTTGCAAATCGAATCTCTTAAAATAAGATTATTAGATGATATGCAATTGAAATAAGACAGAATGCAATTGTTTGTTTTTTTATTCTAAATGTAAATTGTCTTGTTCCATTGGCAAAGTCTCTCACATACCTCCCCATTTCAAGAAAAAAATGCACATATTTAAGAAGAAACTTACTTAATTAGATTTTATTTTTTTGCAGGGAAGAGGTTAATTTTAGTGTTACTTTATGGAAAAATATCAGTAACGCTTTCTTTTAGAGTACATCAATAACCATGTAATAACATGGTAATATCCTAGCAAATCACACTACATTACTTGGTAACAAGAAAAACTTTATTTAGTAACTAACCCAAAGTTAAGGTATATAGTTTCAAAGTAATTACCTGCATGTGTTTTTTTTTCAATTGCATGTTACTCAGTGACAATGGATACGTATGGTGGGTAATTACCATTAGGTTACAACATAATGGTTTCTATCACTGGCCACCACTTACCACCAAACACATTACAAAGTAAACTGTAATTTATGATCAGGTAAATAAAGCATTATAAAACTGAATTCAAGTTACATATAAGTAACAGAAACTATAACTAAAAGATTGGCTTGCTGTCTTCTAGGTTTGGTTTTCTGTTGCCAAGTAATAAACTGCATTTTACTAGATAATAACACTTGAATTTATTGCTGTTGATGAAATATCTGAGTTATCTGGTAATAACTGTTTGAAATATAAGAAGTTTAACTTTCCCTTGTCTGCCTAAACTTTTAAGCTAAGCAATTACCCAAATTTTCCATAAAGTTTTTTCTTGTCACCTAGTAACGTAGTATAACTTGCTATTACCATGTTATTACATGGTTACTGATGTACTGTAAAAGAAAGCATTACCAAAATATCAACTCTTTGCTCAGTGGTAGTAGCTTCATGGTGTAATAAATCACATGTATCGTCATAATACTGTATGTGTGTAATTGTCATTAAGCAGGTTCTGCGTGTCATTCATATATTTGGCCACTTGGATAGATTTTCAATTGATTGAGCCCAAACTGTATGTATGTATGTATGTATGTATGTATGTATGTATGTATGTATGTATTGGCTGTATGTTTTTAAATGGCAGGTGTGCTAAAGTTCATAAAGTTGTGCAGGACATTATAAATAAGTGAAAGAAAAACAAATGTTGGACATTGCTGATATAAATTCAGTTTTTATTCATGGCATCACAATAACTTGTTTTCTGACATTGTCAGAAACAGTTTATCCACCTTTTTAAGCCAGTGCTTTTGTCTTTCTGCTATTTAAAGATGAGTTAAATGAAATAAATTGCGATTAGATGTGGTTAGAAATTTAGCATTTTTTTCCCCCTATAGTCATGCTATCTGCTCCAATAGGCTTCTTACAGCTGGTGAATTATAGCTTCCTAGCTTTAGATTCAAATCAGAGTTACCTCCACGTGAGTGATGAGTAACACTCCTCACCTTTCTAGACCATGGCTTTAATGACTTTCTCTATATTACAAGCAAAGGAAAGGTGTTTTTAGATTTGTATGAACTGGTTTGTCTTTAGCT
Source organism: Cyprinodon variegatus (assembly GCF_000732505.1). NCBI lineage: Eukaryota > Metazoa > Chordata > Actinopteri > Cyprinodontiformes > Cyprinodontidae > Cyprinodon > Cyprinodon variegatus. The sequence goes on along the minus strand of NW_015150922.1, from coordinate 595,806 downwards.
ATGAAACAAATACAAGCTGGCAAAGGGCTCAACTGATCCAGCGTTTCATTGAACGCCTATGATATGCAAATATATGATCATAGCTAATTATGAAAGTGGCTACATTAAATGGTAAAATATGAGTCCACAAAGCTAACATATGCAGATTTTGTTTTTATCTAAGTAGAAAATGTATCTTTAGACCAGTTACTATGAGAATAATGGTTTGTTTTTGTTCTTTCCTTCACTGTTCAGTTAGAATGACATGCAGGAAATATCCACTGGAACAGTCACATTGTATTGATGAACCCAGTGCACCAGTATCACTTCATAGCTAATGCTGACAAGGGACTCTGATGTTATACTTACAATAGATTTTACCTGGCAGGCAAGCTGTCAGGACTAAGATGCGCTACACCTGTTGGTTCGTACTTTGGCAGACTGACATTTTGCAATCATTTTTGACCATCTATGACTCAAAATTATACTTTTAAAAACTCTTTGTCACCAGAGGTGTCAGGTGACGAAATACAAATACTTTGTTACTGTACTTAAGTACACTTTTCGGGTATCTATACTTTACTCCATTACTTATTTTTCTTCCTACTTCTGACTGGTACTGATTACATTTTCACACAAGTATCTGTACTTTCTATTCCTTACATTTTTAAAACAAATGTTACTCATGGCTTCGGTTTAATGTTTCTAATTATTTATTTCATGTCATGTGCGCCATCCAATGCAGATCATTGGCGCCATCCACATCTAGTGAAAACTAGTGTCATTGGATGAGTCATATAGTGCAAACACTCATTGGTTAGCTAAAGGAAATCATTAGAAGCAAGCAAGTGTTCTTCAAACTGCTAACGTAAATTGTCTATGCCATGCTGCAATGTTGGATTCAGAAAAAGATGTTAAAATGTCTGAAAGGTCGGACACAGCTAGAGGGTATCGGGAGATGGAGACGGAGACCAAGACCTCCCTCATCCTTGGCCCTATCTTAAAGAATGTTTAGAAATAGTCTTAAAATTTAGCTTTCTATTCATAAAGTGGCATCTGCCTGTTTTTTTTAAGTTACTTTATACTTTCATAATTTAATTAGTTTTTGGAGCACATACTATTTCACTTTTACTTGAGTGAAGAGGTCAAGTTGATACTTCAACTTTTACCAGAGTGTTTTTAAACTGCACTATCTATACTTCTACTTAAGTAACAAATGTGTGTACTTTTGACACCACTGTTTGTCACCAATGCAAGTATGATTCAAAATTGTCTCTACTTTTTCTTTATTTGAATAAAAGTCAGTGGCTCTGCCTCTCAAACTCAGATTATTACTTTTTAACTGTTTGGATACCTATTCAATGCAGTATCAATGAAAATAATAAGTGATTTCTTTAGTAAAACATCTCCAGGCAGACATCAAAGCAGTAAAGCTACTGTTTGACTTTCCAGTGAAATAGAGAGGCAAGTGCTTATTAGGTTTCTAAAGTGTTGTAGTGCTGATTTTTGTCAGTCTGCTGTTCTGAAACCTGTATTCTAAATCTTCCTTCTTTGTTGCGATGCCATGGTGAACAACATTATCATTGACAGTCAGCAGCGTCTTTATGGCAGTCTATCATTATCAAATGCTTCAGTCAACCAGCATAGATATTGATGCCTTATTCATTTTCTATTCAGTCAATATTAACGTGACTGGGAGCCTATGTGTGTTTCTTGGTTTGCATTGCTGTTCATGCATGTGTATATCTGTGTTAGCATAAAAAAGTCTTCTCCTCACATAATTTTTTTTTCTTAGTATTCACCCAAGTCTCTGTATCTATTACTACAATTTTCTACTCTCAGTGGAAGACAAATGAAATAAGAAAACGGCTCATGTTTTCAATGATTTATGCCTAACTCATTGAAATAATAGTTCAGATTGTTTTGCATTCCTTTCATAGTGCAATTTTCAAGCACATTTAAAAAAAAATAAAAAAAACAAATAAAAAAAAAAGTATTGCCTGCTGATGTGGTAAGAATGAAAAAAAGTTTACGAGTTTTTAGTTTTTTTAGTTCTTTTTAACATGATAAGATTTAGTGTTGCCAGAAAGGTAGGAAAAGAGAAAGTTTTCGGAAGAATTTGCTCAAATAAAAATTTTTTTCCTTAATCTTAAAACACAACTTGTAATAATTACAGCATCATTTTTGGAGCGGTTTGGGGAGGTTTTTATTCTTTTCAACAAGTATTTAGACATGCCTCTGGCTACTTACTTGTCCTAAAGCACCCATACAATCATAGTGGGCCAGCTGCTATTACCATAACTAGTTTTATCAGTCATTGGTAATGCAGTAAAATCTAACCATTGCATTGTCAAAAAGCAAAAATCAAAGATCTGCTCCTCTAAAGCTTCCATTCAAAAGTCGTTTTTTTAATATTTTGTTTTTTAAACACTCCTTTCATCCTAACACAATTCAAATATACGGCTTTACATTTAAAAAGGAAGGTTATGTGAAAGGAACTTTCTACTATACTGTATGTGCTTTCTTCTACTCAGAAATTGTAGCAATATTGGCAATTCAGAAACCGCAATTTTAAATAAAAGAGGAGATTTCTAAAAAAGTTAAGAGCAATCAATACATGGGTATCATGTGCTCAGGTGACGTATCAATTTACTTGATATTAAAACATTGCAACATTGCTTATCCCAGGGAAGCTGTACTTTTTGACTTAGTTTTATGTCCTCTCCGAACTGTCTCTCCTCTAACCACGTCTTTTTAAAAAAAAGTTTAGATGAGAGAAGTCTGAATAAGTTAACGCTGAAATATATGACTCACAGCCATAAGAACCTGTAAAAGATCCTATCTTTTTAAAAATGCTGTGTCGTGCTCAAGCAATTTCTCGCTGAGAAACCTATCCCATTGTAAAAAAAACAAACTAGATATAGCAGACTGGAATGATTCTCTATAACGTCAATCTTTATCCTTTGACCGTCTTTTCTTTAAAACCAACACCCACTGCAGGTTTGATCTTCCTTCCTCATTGTTGGTTTTTTGATGGCCCCAGTGGCAGCAGGGTTTTGAAAATGCAGAACCATTCAGATGTATGACTTGATTCAGACTGACAACCAAGGACCATTTGGGAGCCTTGTAACCATGGCAACTTCCATCACAACATGCTTGGTGGTTGGTTGACAGGGCCTGTCAGTGCCGGTGTTCCTTGCATCTATTTTTAATGACCAGTGTACTTAGTTGCTCTTCCTGGTCCTGTCTCCCTGAGGTCCCATCTCCAAGAAGAAGAGAAGTACATGGCGGAAAAAGCCCACATTATATATTTATTGTACCCAGTCTTAATTATTGAGCCAAAGGAGATAGGGGTTCTCTCTGTCTTTTATACCTCCTTTTAACTTTGGAAGGGAAGATCCTCCTCTCCCTTTCTTCTCTCTCCTCATACTTTCACTCCATTTGTGAGGCTACCCTCTACTCAGGGCTCCAACTTCTGCTCCATTTTAAGTAACCACTAAATGTAAACATGGTGCTTTGTATATGGCACCACTCTCAGGAAATGTAGTTTTTAAATATCCCCCTATTCTTTAACATTTATAAAGATAATTCTTAATTGACTACCATTATGAATCCTGTTCTGTAAAACCATAGGCAGGGAGAACATTTATTTCTCTGCTTAGTTTTTTTTACATTTTTCATTTCACTGCCATAGCTATGATCAGCCATTATTACCAGATATGATGAACATCACAAAAAAGAAGCCAACTAACATTTCAAAATAAAGCTAAAAGTTCTCAAAAAGTGACATACTATGCCCTATAGCAATTAAACAATGTGAAACAAAAGTATTTGAGATCTCTTAGGCTATGTTTACTACCATCCAAGTTTACTTCTGTAAACACAGAGCACGCTTGTTTCTGACATCATTGTGTCCTCTACTGCGGAGGTCTTCAAAAGGGGGTCTACGAACCCTAGGGGGTCCACAGAGGTACTGCATGTGGGTTGCAAAAGTTTTGGTTGATTAGACTTCTTTTTTCTTTTTTTTTTTATTCCCCCCAGCAACTTTTCCCGCTAATTGAAATATCTTTAAATCAACATTAACAATAATTCAACACGCTGAAGTAAACAGATAAATGGAGGCAGAAGATGTCTTTCAGTGAGCAATGCACACATTTAGCGACACACAAGCTGGACACCGTTTCATTCACAACACCTGTCCCATCAACGAGGAATCAGAATCAGAAATACTTTGATAATCCCAGGGCAAAATTACTTTTGTTACAATACTCCATCTGTAATAGAGTGACTGTAGGACCAGTTTGATATAACACAATTATATATAAGTGGGGAGCCCCCGCTCCATCTCGCCATCAGTTTGAGGGTCCTTGGCCTGGAAAACGTTAAAGACCCCTGCTCTACTGCTTATGCAGGTCATGCGTTGTATGAAGGTAGGTAGTTCTCACAGGAGATCACATACTGTACAGGTCACATATATTTGGAAATGTGAACTGCAATGCAAAAAACTTGGATTTCACACAAAAAATCGGAATTAAGCATTAAGGCCTCCAGGGTGAACATAGCATAAGTCTATGAAATGTTGCACTATGTTTTAAAATGTCTTTTTACAAACTTCACAAGCATATAAACTGCGATTAACTTTTCTAAAAGTGGCCTCCCTACCAAAGCTGCATGGAAAACCCTTCCTAAAGGTTCTGAAAAGATAAAGCCGGATAAAACAGCCTACAGTAAGGCAGACCTTCACTTGCTTTTGTTAATCTCTGAGCTTATTAATTAGCGATAAAAACATATAGTGTTTTACTGCAAAAACCTCCACTCACAAAAAATCTGTCTCAGGTGTAGTGAACAAAAATCATGATGAGCTCCAGATATATGAGACGCATTTTCTTTGTACTGGCAAAACAGTCACAAATACAGGAATCAGAAGACAGAGCACAGTTGATTTACCATAAATGAAGCTATATGCTAACAAAAAAATGTTAGAGAGAAATTTTTAAAGAATTAATACTTTTCTTTTTTTTTTCCAGTGGAGGTAGCATTAAGCTATATATATATATATATATATATATATATATATATATATATATATATATATATATATATATATATATATATATATATATATCAACTTATACAGCAACTGAAAACAAAATTACATTAAGGCATATGTTTCCTGACAGTTGGTCTATTTTTATAACTTGCTACATACAAACACTGATGGTCGGAATGAGACCAGTGCAGCAATTTTGCTTAGTACGGCCAAACAAGCATCATCAGTTTAACTTTAACATATATTTCAGTTTGTGTGTTTATCTAAAACACACATAAATCAAAATAATAATAAAAAAGTGAAAAAAAAAAAATCTTTAACAAATAGTTGTGACTGATTGTATATTTGGCCGTAACTTTTTAGATTGCAAACAAGCACAAGAAAGAAAACTGCCAAAAATCCATGCACAGTGATTTCATCTTGGTTTTTCCCTGCATGTTATTTTGAGTCTTACCCATGTACTCACACTACCACTATGCCACCCAAAATCAATGAGAGGAGAGAGGTTCTGTAACCCCATCCTTCATGTTCAGCCAGTGTAAGAGGACATTGGAGAAGATTGATCAAAACTGTATTCCTACGCCCTGTTGCCCCTAGAAATCCTATGACCTTCAAGGGGGTTTCTTTTTTATGATGCATTTAACTTGTCAAAAGCTTTACATCTTCCAGTCAGTGTAGCTTCGCTTATTTAAAGCACGTTTAGATAACTACCTTTCTTCAGACATTGCTCTAGCTTTGTATCTAAATAGATTGAGTTGATATTTGAGGCACTTGTATACACTAAATAAAATCAACTGGATTGAAGCACCTATTGTTTTTTGTTTTTTTTTCTTCTCTTTATCTTTGCAGCTGTCTCTCTTTGGTTCAAAGAATAGAAGAGGCGATTTTTAGTTTTACAATGAGGAAAGCCATCTCTTGACTTGTGGTTGACTGTGGAATTCAGTGAATGGACAAAACAGGGTTCATGAACTACTGAGCGGTTTAGCCGCCACCTCCTGCTCATGTGCCTCCTCTGAGATAAAGGAAAGCTGCAGGCTCTAGCTGTTGTTGTGGACTATTCAGTATCTGAGTAGCTTTTTCCTGCAACTGTTACATGTTTGCCTCAGGGCTCTGCAGTTAGTGCACTTTCTAAAAGCTGAAAGGTAAAGGAAGACGCCGTATGTTTAAGGCTTCCACTGAACGCCCAGTTTGAGATAGTATATAAAAGAAGTGCCTCTGAGAGACGGGTTATAGCTGGAGCTGTATGTGAATAAAAGGCACAGTTATTGAAGGGCTGGCCTCTTTCCTGGCCCAGAGGAAATCCATATTTTATTTGACATTAGAGCTGCTCAGGAGCTGTAAATTATTACTGCTGCTCTTCACCTGCCTGGGGAGGTCACCTCGCCAGAAAGATCGGTAGAAATGTGTGGGTGTTTGTGGATGTGTCAACAGATATGTTCATCCTGATGTGTATTCAGCTCTGCTTTCATACCAAAGAATGCATGTTTCTATAGTCACACGATAGCCAAACTGCGGACTCATCCATCCATAAGTCTATGCTCACCTCCATCCATCCATCCATGTAATAAAACACATTACGGGGCTGACTGCCTCCAGTGTGCCACTTTATCCCCAACACCAAAGCCTCTCTGCTGTACATTGCCTCTGGAGGAATTTGAGGATCACAAGTAGTGTGATGTAATTTATTCCTAATACATATGTGATATTTTGTACCTTATTATAGTCCCACTTCTGTTTGCCATGCAAAGTAATGCACGTTTTATTCATGTAGTTTCCAAACAGCAATTTGTTAACTGAAATGATCTTGGCACAGAGAGCGATAGAAAAGTTGATATGAGTTTGTCTTTTTCTGATTTTTTGAATCAGGTGGGGGCTACATAGTGGCTTGCCTGGTACCACTTGACCAAATAAACATTATTTACAAGATATTGACTTAGACTACTATATGTACTCATTACATTTTACATTCAGAGATCCTAATACAATCCTAATAATTTGAATTAAATTTGAGATAAAACAACACTACGTTACCATGTCCATTCTACTATATTGATTCCACACCATTGTAGCTGCAGCCGGATGTTTAGGGTTGTTTTTGTGATGGGTGGTGAGTCTCCCTGCCCCCACTTTCCTCTTTGATAGACTCAAAGAGGTTTGCTTCAAAATTGCTCTGCCCATTTTCCCATCAACGTTGACAGGATTCCTTCTGCCTGCTGCGGAGGAACATCCCTTCAACAAGAGGCTGCTATCGACATGTCACCCTTACCCTCAAAATGGGGATGGTGCATTCATGGTGATGTGCAGAGATTCATGAAGGCTAAAAAGTTCAATTTCAGTTTCATATGCCCTTAGAAGCTCCTTTCACATATTTGCTGCCTGACTCATGGCAAATGGAACTTCTGAAGTCTTTCTATAGTTGTATATTTGGTACTCCGCTTTCATGCTTAAATTACACTCAGTTGGACTCTATTTGGTAGTTAGGTTACTGCTAAAAGCAATTGGTTTGAGTTGATTTAATTTGAGGGTTTCAGAGTAAAGACGATAGATTACAAATACAAATAGACATCAAATTGGCATAGTTGGAATCTTTAAACACCGATGAATGTAATGATCATTGTAAATAATTGTAATTTTAACAATAAGTATAAAGACAAATTTAAATGTAATGTCAAACAAAGGCATTAAAGGTTTGAGATAAAAAAGATAGCAACTGCTTGCCATGTCAAAAATAATGTTTTTTGTCAGGGGCAGTGTTTTCATTAGGCAAAACTAGGCATTTACCTAGGGCCCCAAGTTTCTGGGCCCCCCATAAAACTTTGTATGTATGGTTAATACAACTACTCCTTATTTGTGCACATTAATTATGATTTATAAAAATGCACTAAAAGGCCATCAGAATGCTTACAATATTAAGTGTGTCTCAACCCCACACCCTTTCAGTCTCCGACACATTGGATCAGTCCATTTGCTGCACATGTTCAGAAAGGCCCAAACAGACAGCAGCAAACCATTTGAA